>NC_067485.1:73757645-74057645 GCF_947179515.1 Apodemus sylvaticus | reverse complement strand
GGAAGGAGGGGCAAGAAGAAGAAAGGGAGGGAGGGAGGGAGGGAGGGAGGGAGGGAGGGAGGGAGGGAGGGAGGGAGACAAGGACGGAGGGTGTGCCAGCAGGAGGTATTGGTCACCTGTTCACCCATCATGGAGAAGCTCATGGTTGCCCATGAGTATATGAGCATGCCCATGCCATGGTATAAAAGTGTTCTTCTGGAGAAGGAATTCTAGTAGGAAGTCAATGAAGCAATGATTTCTTCATAAGTCCATACTTTGTTTTATTCATTGCAGTAATTCCTAATGCCTTTAATCTACATTTTTTTTTAAAAGAAAAGCAACCAACAAAAACCAAGATGGCCCACACATAGTTGATCTGGAGTGCCAAGGAATGCCTGCCTTATGAGCAATCATCTTCTAGTCACTGAATGTCTAGCTTGAAACAGAAGATGCTTAGGAAACGTAAATGTTAGTGTCATTTCTCATCATTTACCAAATGCTTTCATGCACACGACATTTACTTCAATCCTTGGAGTAAAGAGTATTTGGATTATTTTTCTTAAAAGGCAATGAGTACATTTCCTCAATCAACTTTTACTTCCCAGCAAATACAAAGGAAGGTCAGCTCAGGAAACAGTAAAATCCTAACTCAGGAACATTTTACAAGGGTTAAGAACATAACTCAGTGGTAGAGCACTTGCCTAGCATACACAAGCAAACTGTTTTAATGGGCTGTAGTCTTTACAAATGATGATCATTAAAATCTTGACTGTAAACATATAGTTTATTAGCTCGCATCTACTCATTTTCCCATTCAGTCTTATAGAAATGACATTTCTACTTTTGTCATATGTTAATAGATTGCTCTGGGCTCTTATAGCTCATTACCCTTCTCCCAACCTTTAGAAATTCTTCCAAGTGATATGAAAATATTTCAGAATGGAAAATGGCAAGAGACTTGTTAGGTTTATAAGAACGGAAATACACCATTTTGGATCTTCTATTTGGGGGAAAGAAGAAACTGTGTTGCAATGTTTTCCATACAATTTCTGCAGTAGGTTGTCTCATCTCATCCGTGTGAATGCTAAAATGGGTAAATCAGAGCCTTAAGAAAGGACACAGCAGTTTAAAAAAATGTCCCACTGTTCTATAGGACCTGGGTTTTGTCATCAGAACCCTTTAACTCTATCTCTAAGGGATCTGCCATGACCTCCATGGACACTTACATGGATATAGTATGCACGCATGCACACACAGACACAACATACATACACACATTAATAAAAATAAAATGAAATGTAAAAATGGGCAGATGAATTTAAATGATATTGTAACATAAGTCATGCTGTGGATAAAAGATGGCTGGAGGAATCTGTGAATTAGTGAGAGCTGATTTTGTAAGCTGCTGTTGGGTTGCTGTGATTAAAATACTCTTTGAACATGCTGCAAGGTTTTATGCTTTTTTATACCTTCACTCCCAGTGCCCAAATACAGAGCCTGGCCCAGACCATCTATTACTTAAATGCAGAAATGAATAACAGAATGTTCAGATAGAAACACCTTCCCAATCACCTCGTCTGTGCTCCCAGTGTTACATGTAGGACCCTGTCACCAGCACATTGGCCCAGAAAGATGCAGCCAAACCATAGCAGCTCAACAGGTCTTGTTAAAGAAATGTGTTCCTTGGCACATCTTGTTTTCTCCAAGATATGTTCACGAGGTGAAAGTGACCAACCTAGGAAGACAATCAGTTAGGGAAAATCTCATTGTGAGCCGGAGAGGTGGTTCAGTGGGTAAAGTGCTTATAATGCAAGCATGAGGACCTAAGTTCACCTCTCTAGCACCCACATGAAAAGCTGGTTGTTGCATCACATGGCTGTAATACCAGATCTAGGGAGACAGAGATACAGGATCCTTTGATTTCATTGGCTAGTTGGCCTAGACTCTTGATGCGTTCCAGATGCAGTGAGAGAGCCTGTCTCAGAAAATGCATAAAGAGTGATTAAGGAAGGCATGTGCATATACTCCCCGACACATGTGTGCACAGCATATGCATGTATGTGCATGTGTATATGTATATGCATTATATGCAAATGCAGTTTATGCATATGTGGTATATGCATATATGGTATATGCATATATAGTATATGCATATGTGGCATATGCATATGTAGTATATGTATATGTAGTATATGTATTTGTGGGATATGTAAATGTAGTATATGTATATGTGGTATATGTATATGTATATATTACATGTTTCTAAAGATTTATTTGAATTAAGTGTATGTCTACATGCGCATACATGTATATGCATGTAGTGCCCATGGAGGCCAGAAGAGAATGTCAGATGGAGACATTGGAATAACTGAGATATGCAGTGTTGGTCTCCTCCTTTCCTCCTATCCCCCTCCTCCTCCTCTTCTTCCTCCTGAAGGAGGAAGCAAACCTCTCTGATCCACTCAATGCTTCACAACAACCGTTTTCAAAATGTGGTCATTGGGGATGAATCATACCAAGGGCACATAACCTTGACAGGAAGCAATGAGGACACTGCTCTATGATGTCTATCCCATAACCCCGTATCCCATTGCCACTAAAGCCAGGGAAAAATGCCACAGTAATCTAAGCTCAGAATATTCTACAAAACAATAGGAGAATGATGTCCAAATCGAACAGGGTAATCAGGATCAGAGAACTCTGACAACATGATTCTGACCAGAGGACTTGAAGTCACTAGCCTCCTGTGGTGACCTTAGAATAGAAAGTACTGGAAAGACCTGAGAAACCTCAATTAAGTACAGACTTCAGTAAATTATCTATCTGACAGATGATGCTGAGTGGATTATAGTAGGAAAGGAAAGGATGTTAGCCCTGGAGGAAACTGGGTGGGGTAAAAAAAAAAACTGTTAATATTTGGATTGCTTTTCCAAAGCAAATCCAAAGCTATTCGAAAATGTTTAAAGTTTCTCCAAAATAGAAAGGTGGTAAAGGCACTAGTGACTAGTCATGCAGTATGTGTTCTGATGAAAAAAAAAGGGGAGAAGAAGGAGGAGGTAGAGGAGGAGGAAGAGGAAGAAGAAGAAGAGGAGGAGGAGGAAGAAGAGGAGGAAAGGAGGAGGCCAACATTGTATATCTCAGTTAATCCAATGTCTCCATAAGCAATACTCAGAGGCCCACCTGTGTGGCCTGCTGGCTGTGGGAACCACTACAGCCTGTAAGTATGATGGAGACATGGGAGAGAAAAGAGAGGTAGAACAGTTGGAGCGCTATAAAGAGAGGCAGGCAGAACTGGAGATGCGAGACTCGTGAGGAACAGCCTGAGGTGAGCAGCCTGTGCTACCACCTGAGGCCATAGCGAAATTCTGGTCCGCGCTGCCACGGAGTGCCATGGCTGGTGCTGTGACTATGCATGCAGTCCGTGTCAATGCTTGTGGCCCATGTTACCACAAAGGCTCTGCAGACATCCCTGCTCTGGGCTGACGCCATGGATCGTGTTGATGCCAAGTGCTGCACAAAGTTGACCCCACCCCTCAACGGCTGGGACTGCAGTATTTGGGAGTCGGGCCTTCCACCTCCCCACCCCAGCCCCAGAAGCACAGTAGGCTGGCCCTAGTGGTGGAAACACAGACTAGAAGGGGATACGAGTGCCCCTTGGTCCTACACCACCTCATCTGCCATGGGGTGGTGTGGGTGAAAGATGCTGTAGTGCCTATTTCTGGCTGTCAACTTGACTATATCTGGAATGAACTATAATCTAGAATTGGAAGGCTCACCTATGATCCTAATCTGGAGGCTCAGACATATAAGTTTCTGACCTGGATCTTGGCATGGAGATCTATGAATTCCAGAAGATTATGACAAGGAGATCTCTGAGTTCAAGATCATCTGGGATTAAAGGTATGGAGGTACAGGCCTTTAATCTGGGCCACACCCTCTGCTGGAGACCTACAGCCTTTAATATGGGCTACACCCTCTGCTGGAGATCTATATAAGGACATTGGAAGAAGGAAGATTTACTCACTCTTCCTTGCCTGCTTGCCTCGTGGGACTGAGTAACTACTAGATCCTTGGACTTCCATCCACAGCTGCTGCTGACCGTTGTTGGGGAGTTGGACTACAGACTGTAAGTCACCAACTAATTCCCTAACTATATAGAGACTGCCCATACATTCTGTGACTCTAGAGAACCCAGACTAATACAGATGCCTTCCCCCGCATCTCTGGCTGCCTCCGGCAGGTGGGATAGCTGGCCTCTCACCTTGCCTGGGCAGTGAGCAGATCTGGCCCTGATGGCATGGGCATGGGGAACCAGTTTCAAGTGCATGAGAACAGGGAAGCTGAGCTTGTCCCCAGCCAGCTGCAGCTGTGGCTGAACTAGCCTGGGCACTACTAGAGAACTGGCCCTAGTGGCATGGGTGGAGGAGAGCTGGTGGGCTGACCAACTCGGCTACTACCCAGGTGCAGATTCAGGCTTTGAGTTGGTCCACCCCAAGATCTCCCCCCTCTAAGAACTTCTGGGGTGTGCGAAGGGGCCAGTCCTACTGATCTAAAGGTTCAGGGACTCTACAACACAGGGCAAGAATAGGACATCTGAGAGGAGTCCCAGTCAGGATCCAGTACTGATAGCGTAGCAGAAGCCAGACGCCTCAAACCAGACTGAGAACTTGTTGCAATGAACATTTGCGAGCAAAGATGTATGGACAAAAGGGTACAGTGTAGGACACACTGTGACACACAACAGCTTCCACAAGGAGAGGTTTGTTGTTGTTGTTGTTTGTGGTTTATTTTATCTTTTGTGGGGGAGGTTGCAAGGGTTGATGGTGGATATGAAGGAAAGGGGAGGTGAGTGGGATTGGGGTGAAGATAAAGAAATAAGAAACAAAATAGAAAAGAAAAAAAAAGAGAAGTGAGACTCTTGGCTAAGTTCACAGTTTCACATTTTCAAAACTACACATATGCTTCGATTCTATCCAAGATAGCTGCTTCCGTAAACTCTGCTCCGCAGAGGGCAAATCAAACATGCTTGAAAGTTTGCGGGTTTGTATAATGTGGCACATATGCTGTGACTAGTAGCATACCCTTCAAGAAAGACTGATACACAAAGCTGTGATAAGGCTGTGTCAGGAAATTTGCTCATTAGCTGCCTTTTTATTTGTTTTGTGGAGGGATTCATCCAAGTTCTTTAAATAGCAAGCTGTAATGAAATAGCTAGTTTTTAACAAGTAATTTATGCCCTGAATATTGCTTTCTTAACAAGCTGTTCCTTGATTTAGGCTTTCAATCCTATTTCCCTTTTCAAATATTTGTTGTTTAAAGTAAGCAAGTTATTTGAGATGTTATACGACTGTATTAAAACTTCAAACAAATAGACAGCCCTACAGCGGGAAGGCCTTTAATTTTAATGACTGAGTTTCTGTTTTATACATAATGAAAATCCGCACCCGTCTTGGGTTCTGACTTCTTAGTTAAATGTCACATTTATGTTAAGCCTGAAGCCTCTGCTATGTAACTTGGATAAAAAGAACTAAGGCAGATGCATCATTAACAGAATCTTGGAAAAATATATATATATTTTTTTGTAAAAATCCAAGATCGGAACTGATTAGAAGAATAGAAAATTTAGGGAACCGGCGAGATGGTTCAGTGGGTAAAGATGTTCTGTGCCAGATCTTACAACTTGAGTTTGTTCCCCAGGCCCCCCAAGTAGTAGAAGGAAAGAGCCAATTCCCCTGTGTTGTCCTCTGAACTTCATAGATGCATTGTGGTATACACACACACACACACACACACACACACACACACACACTTTTTAAAAAAGGTGTAGAAAAGTTAAAGGGAGATTCTCTTGTGAGAGAATTAAAACTTAGTCTGGGCATCATTTCATATTTTTAAAGCCGACATGTTTAATTGGCACTAATTTTAAGTCACAAGTGTATATTGTAGCTCATTCAACACCCTCTGCATAGCTAACCAGATGCTCCCATCTCATGGTCAGATTCTGTTTTCAATGCCGGGGATAGAACCCAGGGTCTTTACACATGCTAGGTAAACACCCCACCAGTGATCTGCATTTCCAGCTCTGTTACTGATTCTTAAAGAGTTATTTTTATTACTTTAAATTATGTACATGGGGGTATTGCATGCAAGTGGACCTATCTCAGGAGGTCAGAGGTGTTAGATCCGGAAGCTACAGTTACCTCTGAGCCTCCCAACGCGGATTACTGAGAACTGAACTTGGGTCCTCTATGATAGCAATACACATTCTTAACTGCTGAGGCGTCTCCCCAGCCTTCGCTGCCATGTCTAATCTTTAACCATCTTCCCCTCCCTTTGCTGACAGGAAGGTATCTCTAACATTTGAACCATTATATGACTCCATTGGACTTCAGTGTTTGGAGTCAAATGTGACCCCAGGCAGGGCTGACAGAAGGGTTTCTTGAAGAGTTATCTATTTGTATTTAACATCCATTTCTGCCTGGGAGTTCTCCTGTCATAAGCACAACCCACCCACAGCTCACACTGTCACCATATGTTCACACAGATTTTCAAGTGTCTGTAGTATTTTCCGGAGCTAGTAGACTCGGGTCATATATATGACAGCTATAGTGTTCAGACACGAACCAGCCAAATTTTGCCTTTCAAAAGAAAGCTCTTCCTGGCATTGGCAGAGTGCCTTTTATTGGTGCCTTTTATCCTGGTGGTCCAAATCCATCTCCTCAAACAAGTGAGTCAAGGAAGACGTAGTTATTGCATTGGTTTCACAGGGGAGGAGACGTCTCAGGGAGGTCACTCGGCTGCTAATGGGAAGTTCTAGAGTGAGTTCAAGCCCACGATCTTCCTGCTGAACTCTTTACCACCATACTTTAGCCTTGTGGCCTCTCAACCAGGACATCTTACCAAGGCAGGCAGTGGGAGGCAAAAACCAGCTCCTGTTGTGGAGAAGGATGACTCCTACCACCCCAACCAACAGACTGACTATAAAACACTATCACTTTTATTATTAGATATCATTTCTGTGATTAGCAACTCCCTGTATTTTCTCGGATCTTCCAATCTTTTACACCAAATCTGCTCTTGTCAAAATCACACCACAGCTTTCTTCTTCAGTTCTCCGTCACAATCCTGAGCTGTAGCCTGTCCTCGTGGGCAGCTAGTCACAGGTCCTCAGCATTGAGCTGACATCGCTCCGCATGGCCTCACCTGAGATGGCCCTGTGGAGTCCATGGCTCACACTAACTCTCAGTTCCCCTCCACTTTCTGAACTCATAAACTTTTCCTTTTCTTATTTAAATTGATTTCTCCCATCAGGTTTCATCATCTATTACCTTCTATATGAGCTCCCCTACCACACACACACACACACACACACACACACACACACACACATACACACACACACACACACACATACACACACATACACACACACATACACACACACACACACACACACACACACACACACACACTGTGGCTGAGATATAATATACCGCCAAAAATGAGCTAAAGAGGGAAAAGGTTTATTGTGGTTCACAGTCCCAGAGGTATAGATTTTATCATGGTGAGAAAGGCGAGGCAGTAGGCAGGAAAGACACAGCGAGGCACAGGAAGCAAGCTGATCACATTGCATCCACACTCAGGAAGCAGAGAGAGAGAAAAGCAGGTGGTATCAGGCTATTACCATTGTTAGAAAGTGGTGTTTAGTCCATTATCATCATGGTGGGAAGTCTGGCAGCATCCCGACTGATACGGTGTTGGAGAAGGAGCTAAGAGTTCTCCATCTTGAGCTGCAGGAAGCAGAAGCAGATGGTGAAGTGGGAATTTCTGGTTGTGTTGGAGACTCAGTTGTGTCCTGTGATGGTTTTCTGAAAGCTGTCTTACGAGAGGATGTTTTGCAGAGAACAGACCTGTGGTGTTTTTCTGGAAGCTACCTGGTGAAAGGGTATGTGATGTTTTTCTGGAACATATTTTGAGAGGACTGTGATATCTGGAAATATTATTAAGTAAAACCCAACAGGCAGCGGATGGCACTCTGGCATTGGTTTGCCTTGCAACTCTTTGCTGGTCTTCATTGGTCTTTGCTGACACTGGTCTTTGCTGAGACACTCGTGCATTGGTTTGCCTTGCTTTCTTCACTGATCTTCACTTGCCCTGGCTTTATAGAGAGAAACACACCAAAGCCCTTCTGGTGGTGTTCCTGCTGCATCTTTCCACTTCTGTGGACTCATGTCTGTCTGCAGAGCCTCACGGTTTCTTCTGGATCAAGCCACTGCTACTGATTCATGTTTGGTGTTTCCCAAGTGGAGTGGACTGCGGACAATGAAGATTGGAATTGTTCCAAAAAGCTGTACCTAAACAGGTCCACAACCCCCACTTCCTATTAACTTTCTTTCCCCTACCTCTGGAGGGTGGTGGGCTACAGGGGAGGCTGAAGCACTATAGAACCATATTTAAAGAAGGTTTTGAAAAATCCAAGCCTATAGAACTGTGTGACTGGCCTTAAATCCTATCTCTACAGTGACACAATTCCTCCAACAAGGTCACACTAACTCCAACAAGACAACACCTCCTAAAATGCCACCCCCTATGGGCCAAGCATTCAAACACAAGAATCAATGGGGGCCATACGTAGTTAAACCACCACACAGCGCATGAACCTAAAAGCCTCTGTCCACTCACTCATTTCTCCCGACAAGGTCCCACATCCTAAGGGCTCCATAACCTCACAAACAATGCCACCATCTGCGGACCAAGTGTTCAAACATATGAACCTATGAAAGAGATTTCACATTCAAACATCATATACACATCACCCTTTCTCTGACAACTCACCTTATCTTCCAAGGTGGCCAGACTTCACCTTACCACCTCTATACTCTGGGGGCTTGAGAGATGCTCAGGAATTAAAAGTGCTTCTTGGTCTTCAAGAGAAAGTCAGTTTTCATGCCAGTGTTCAGGTCGGAGAGCTCAAAACTGCTGTAATTCTGACTCTGAGGGTCTGTCTTAGCAGCATTCTGTTGCTGTGAAGAGATATTGTGAGCAAAGCAGTTTTTATGAAAGACAGCATTTCCTTGGACGCTTGTTTGTAGTTTTAGTGGGTTAGCCCATTGTCATCATGGGAGGAGTGGACAGTGTAGAGGTAGACATGGGGTATCTGTGGAGAAGAGATTTACATTAGGATCCATTAGCAGGCGAGAGAGGGAGAGAGAGAGAGAGAGAGAGAGAGAGAGAGAGAGAGAGAGAGAGAGAGAGAGAGAGAGAGAGAGAGAGAGAGAGATTGGGCCTGATGTGGTTTTGAAACCTGAAAGTCAACCCCTTGTGACACACGTCCTCCAACAAGGCCAGACTTCCTAGTCCTTCCTTGTCAGCTCATCAACTGGGGAGTAAGTGTGCAAATACAGAGTTCTGTGGAAGACAATCTCATTCAAACCAGCACAGGGTCCAACACCTTCTTCTAGTCCCAATAGAAACCTGTACACGTCTGCGCGCGCGTGTACACACACACACACACACACACACACACCATCATGTAAATAAATAAAAGTTCCCTTTAAAATATGTTTTATACTCAGGATAGTTACAATAAAGATAAGACAGAGACTAGTGATCACTTAGGGAAAGAGGAAGATGAAGAAAGAGAACATTCTTGCTGAACACACCAAAGAGTAAAATAGAACATTAAGGGAGTTCCTTACTAAGCAGGGTCTGATGGAAGATACATTAAGAACATAACATAGCATAGCAGTTTCTTGATATCTATTTTCCAGGGGGGAAATCACTTTGTACATTGTTTATTGTGATAGGTTCTACAATGAATTTCACAGAAGAAAAAAGACAAACGAAATAAACCGTGATTGGAGACTGAAGCTATCAAGAAATGTTCTTTCTTTTGCTTATGTGTACTTCCCAGTTTATGCACAGTGAGTATGGATGGCTTCTTGATAGAAAAAAGAACTTTATTTACGGATAATAAATAAGTGTATTTTATAAAATAATGTTTTCTAATAATGATGTCAGATGAAAGCTAAGATTGTGTGGTTATGAATCTTGGTGGAGGTGAAGATTTTTTAGGAGTGCTAAATTAATTTTAAAAAATTTGATTAATTTAAATTTTAATTTAAAATGTAAATTTTTAAATGAATGTAAAAAATGTAAATTGAATTTCCATCTGAGAGCTCTGCCTGAAGCGAATGTCTCATGAAGAGGCTTCACATATTAACTGTGGTTTACACAAATTTCAGTAGCAGTCAATCTGGGTGTAGCTCTCATGACAATAGAGAAAGGTTGGGAGTCTCTCTTAGTTGACAATGTGATTGACATATGCCACCTGCTAAGAAACAAGAAATGACATGATGCTGTGTAATCTAAGAACCATCGATTTATGTGATCTTACAGACTGTGGTGTCTGCCCCAGCATCCACTGACAATGGCTTCCTGGAAGTAAGATTGTTCCTAAGCATAATCTCTGTGGGTGTCTGTCTGGGCGAGTCTGTCTGTCTATTCCTCTGTTTCTATGCTTCTATGTGTCTCTATGTATCTCTGTGTGTCTCTCTTTGTGTGTGTCTGTCTCTCTGTGTGTGTCTCTGTCTCCGTTTCTGTCTCTGTATCTCTGTGTGTCTCTCTGTGTGTATCTGTCTCTATCTGTCTGTTTGTCTGTCTATATCTCATATGTCTTTGTACATGCATGCACACATGTGGGGGCAGGTTTGCGTGTGCAGGTGCACTTGCCTGAGTAGGCACATGTACAGGCCAATGTTTGGCACTGAGTGTGTTAATTGTTCTCCTGACTGTTCTGTTAAGTGGCAATTCTGTGCTCTCACACTTGCAAGCCAAACACGTGACTGAGCAAGTGACCACCCTACCGTAAACTTGGTTTCCTAGCTTGTTTTGTTTTGTCTAAAGGAGAGCTTTTGGTGAACCAGAAGTCTGTTTATATTCTGTTGACTATCCACACTTCAGCAACAAGGTGCCAGTAAAAGATCTTTTTTTTTTTTTTTGAGGTGGACATTTTAAAGGATAATTTGCACTTGAAATCACGTATTCAACTGCTCTTTAATGATCCTGGATAAAGTGCCTTTGTTAAAGCAAAACAAAAGCTATTCATTACTTGTTCATTTCAATTACCCTGCTTGATTAAGAGCTATTAACTGTGGTCAGAGTATCATATTGACTTGAAGCAAAGTCTTCAATAGAGATTGACATGATATTACTTTGGTACTTAATATATTATATATTTTAAAAATCACTTGACATAATAATAACTTTAATAAATCTCAGGAGAATTATGATGAGCCACTAAAACAATCCACACATTGTATGTGTGTTTCTACCTATACACTTTCTGAAAATGAGAAAATCATAGAGACAGAGAATGAATTCCTCATTAGCAATTAGGGATACTGTGAATCAGAGGTTCTTTGTGGTTCTAGAATGGTCTTATATTTTGTGTTTGGTACTGGTGATGTAGGTGGTAATGAAAGAAAATTAGCCGTGATAGCACAATGAAAACCTAGTACTAACATGAACACACACACACACACACACACACACACACACACGCACACATGCATATATATATATATATACACATATACATATACATATACATATACATATACATATACATATACATATACATATACATATACATATACATTTACATATACATATACATATACATATACATATACATATACATATACATATACATATACATTTACATATACATATACATATACACACTCACACATATACACAGTGAAGCACAAGTTTACTCACATATAGACACACTCAGGCTCACACCAATGTCCATTTTCTGGTTTCCACGTCATCCTATGAACATCACTAAACGAAGTTCAGGGGAACACACACAGAACTTCTGTGCTGTTTTGCACAGAATCCTCCTGATTGTGCAGTCATTTCAAACTAAAAATATTAGAAAACAACACAAAAGAAAATATCCATTGTCTGGCCAGAAAGTTTCAGTTAAGTTTACCTATAATTTCTATTCTCCTTCATAATAAGTCTCACCAGTTGCTAAAAATATTAAATCATAAGAACACGTGTTTGGGGGGCACGTCTCCCCAGCTCCCCACATTACACTGATTTATGGAGCTCGCAGAGGTGGGAGGGGTCTCACTAGTCTCTAGCAACAGATCTGATGGAGGACTCTGGCCCCCTTCCCCCCACTCCTATGCTAAAGGACCTCTGTAGCTTTCACTTGGGAGACTGAATGCAGGTATTTTATAGAGGCAGCTAGTTAGAGACAAACAGCTTTCCAAGAGCGGTATTCTGAGGGCTATGCAGAATTAACCGACCTTGCTCACTTGTGCTGAGCTGCAATTACATCTCAGATGGGAATGCATGTGTGCTTTGAGGTCAACAGGTCGTGCCTGTTTGCTCTCTGTTGAATCCTCAACAGACCCCACACACCAAAACGTGCTGTTGAAATAATCAAATCAGAGATTTGTACCTTATGTAATTGGCATTCGAGCTTTTGCAATTGTATTGGTTAAGTTTGGGGGGAACAAACCTAATTACTCTGTTAGTCCTTGGTGATTTCATTCTCTCTGCTCCTCCCTCCTTTCCCAACCACTGAAAAGAATTCTGTCATTAGCTATTCTGTTAAAAAACAAAGCATCTGCTTGTTGTTTGTTTGGTGGCCAGGACAGTTCTGTGTGTGTGTGTATGTGTGTGTGTGTGTGTGTGTGTGTGTATGTGTGTGTGTGAGAGAGAGAGAGAGAGAGACAGAGAGACAGAGAGACAGAGAGACAGAGAGAGGGGCAGAGAGAGACAGAGTCAGAAGGACTTACAGACAGGCTGACAGACTGAGACAGAAACAAAGATGAGACAGAGTCAGAGACAGACATATAGACAGCCAGAAAGTCAAAGACTGAGAGGGGTGAAAGAAGGCAAAAACTGTGGGCCAGAAAGAGGATGGGGCCAGTGGGAGGAGAAGGCTAAGCTGTAACAGGTTCTAGAAGGCACTAGAAGGCACTAGAAGAGGGAGACAGAAGGAAAAGGTTCACTCAATCCTCAAGCTTGAAGAGCGAGGCCCCCAAGTCAGGCTGGTTGGTGCGTGTGCGTGTGGGGTTTCTGTTTATGGCATAGGTTAAGTATTTTACTGAGTGAGTTACATATATTCATCTTGGCTCCATTGCAGAGTCCCTGTCTGCACTCCTGGACCTCGTCCTGAGCCTGCTTTGCTCTACACTGGGTTTTAGTCATATCTTTTGTTTCTTTATTACTGTTTTTTGAGAGTTGCTTGAGTGTCTGCTGTTAAGATTGATAGAATTTTATGTATTTTTCTGGAGCTACTGGAGCATATTTTAATTATATTCTAGTATTTTTAGTCTTGGTAATTAAAAAGTTGCTTTCATCTAAAGGTATTTTACTATAAGCCTCCGAAATGAAAATTCCACCTTAAAGAATTCCAACTTAATCAATTTAATTTCCGTCTCCTCTTTCATCTTTTGTTTTATAAGGTCAAATTTTCTCATATTTGAACACAAATATAAGCCTCCTGAAATATGTTTTCCTTTTTAGTAACATATACATGCACACTTATGTATTATATGTAAAACACACATGATTTAAAGGATTTAGAAACAGAGCATTAATGTGGAAAGGAAGGTTCAGTTGTGGAGAGAAATGAGAGAGGAATTTCATGTGTTAATCACCATGTACTTGTTTGTTGAGTCTTGTCAGTAGCATGTCTTTACCCTTACTAGATTATTGAATACTCTTAGGCCGCCCAGCGGCATTTTGGATGAAGTGAAGGACTCCATCCCCCTGCCTCAGCTTCAGCTTTTATCACCACCTTAGACTGTCAGTGAGTGTGACGTGTAAGACTGTAATCACAGCTCTCAGGTGGTACTGATGAGAGAATCACAAGTTCAAGATCAATGCAGGCTACAGAGAGAGACCAAGCTCAAAGAAAATAACACGTCACGCTTTAGAAGACCATACGTCAACCGTAATCTTTGGCATCCCCGGATTAAATGAACCGTCTGATGGCGGCCACTTCTTTAGTGATACACCACTGTGGTTCACGAGCTCTGAATTTCACCTGCTCTTTTGTTGGTTACAGCATTGCTTCTATTACTTACCTTCCAAAGGAAAATAACATGTGGATTATACTCCTGCAGCCTGTGAGTGCGGGAGAAACAGTTTATCCTATAGTCACTTATCAAAAGGAAAGGCTGAAATCGGGAATCCTTGAGCCACCGTTTGTCTGTATGTCGACATCTCTGTGTGTGCTGCTCTGTCCTGTCCTGATGCAGATGTCCCCAGTGGGAAATGTCACCAAGCTTGTTTTTAACTAGTTTCTTTTTTAAATGCAAAATGATTTTCTTTCTTTAGACTTGGCCTTCATTCTAAACTTTTCTAAAGACTCATTCTAGGAAAACAGTAGCTTTTATATACTTACTTACCTTCTTTATGTAAGGTTGGTCTTTGCAAACCACAAACCGGGGTTTTTAGCTAAAAGCTTCTTTTTTTTTAAAAAAATATACTTTACTTTTATTTTTCATTTAATTTATGTAATACTAGGGATGGAATCCAGGCCCTCAATGTGGTAGACAGACACTACACCACCAAATAACTAATACTCCTAGGTCTTACACCATATGTTTATTTAGTTTCCCATTTTGTTCATTGATTTTGAATGTGGGGAGGCAGAGTACCAGGTGGAGCACCATGGTATCATGAGGTGGTGCACCACTGCGGTTCATGAGGTCTGAATTCCACCTGGTCTTTTGTCACAAGGTCATGTGGGGGCGGAGAACAACTTGGTGGAAGTTAGTCATCTCCTGTCACCACGTGGGTTCCAGGAAGAGAGCTCAGGCCCTCAGACTTGCCACCTACAGCCTTTGCCCTCTGAGCCATTTTGCCCGCTCCTTCTTACGTTTGATGGTTTTCCTCCCATTAAATTGGTTGGTTTCTCCATAAGTACTAATTAGGATCACTGGGGCTCAGAATGTGATTCCCAAGCAGAGTTCAGTGGCACCCTGAGTACTGTGAACAGAAAGTCAGTAGAAGCATCTCTGAAGGCCTGTCTCCATCTCCTGTCCTGCATCCCACCTTGGCTTGTTCCAAAAGTGATTCATAGAAGCCATAGCGAAGTCTACAGAGATGCCTTAATAATGAAGACCACTTCCTGCTTGTGAAGAAGGCCAGTGCTCAGTTGTCAGCTCTCAAATGCCTGCAACTCCAGCTCCAGGGAATTCCATACCCTCTGTCGGCCTCCATGAGACCAACATGGTATATACACCAACAAACAGGCACACACACACACACACACACACACACACTCACTCACACATACTTTAATAATAGTAACAATAACAACAACAACAACAACAATAATAATAATAATAATAAATCACATGAATTTTTTTCCAAGACACCACCACCTCTGACAGAAGACACTGGACCATGCTCTAGCACTGACAGAATCTCCAGGGAAACAAGGGGGAAGAGCAGAAAGCAGCTACCCTGTGAGCAGTGGAAGGATAATGGAAGCTTTAGCAACTGTAAGGAAAGGAAAGAGAGCCCCAGCTTGTTCTGCAAGGCTCAGCACTCTGCTCTGGATGTGAAGTGATTGTGACGGCAGAGAGTGAGGACCACTAGGGAACATCTGAAAATCTGCGCCCACTCTCAGTGATAGGTCATCTATGACAGCGAGAAAGCCAAGCTAACACAGCAGCAGATAGAGGGGCTGAGATTAAAATAAAACAATCATGAAATCAAAACCCAAAGATTTAAACCAGAGACTTGAAACACACAACCACCAGGGCCAGACTGGAGTCAAGGGACTGTTCTCTGAGCCTTGGCACACAGAGGGCTGGTATCAGGAAGGGAAAAAGTCGAGTCATTGGTGCTCTGTTTTCCACATGCTAGAGGTCTGATCTGAGAAGGAGACCAGTGTAAAATGCATTGGCTTTTAGGAGGAGGGCTAACCAGAGGCAGGTGCCTACAGGTACCTAAAGGCACTTTTATCTAGATCCAGGGAGGTTGAAGAGGGAAGACCAGGAGTAATAAAATGCAATTAGTAGTAAAACTTTTACTGCCCACATCAACCTCCATTTATGGGGTCAGACTATCAAACCTCAAGCTTGACGGATGCCCCCAGTGGTCCACTGCACCCAGCAAGGATCCACCTCCTAAAGCTTCCAGTACCCTGTCTCCTAAACTGTACCACTAGCTGAGGACCAAAGACTCAACCCCGTGAGCCTCTGAGGACACATGGTGATAGGTCCATTAGGGTCTAAGGTATGTCAGGGAAAACTTAACAACAGCCATTTCCACACCTAGAGAGTTATGACATTCACCAAGCAGCTGTTTTCAGGTCCAGTGGAGGTATGTGTATCGAGACAGTGTGCGCCTGTTCTTGGGTAAATGACCATATAGACGTAGACTGTTTGTAATATCGTATTTACTTTTGTAGATTGTTTTCCCCAGCACTATTCTCCCATCACCCCTTTTATAGATAGACTGTCCCAAATGCTATGACCGGAAGCTGGAAGTGCCTCTTCCTTGGCTTTCCGGAGTGCCACCATTGTTTAAAATAGTGTGATTACGTCTCTCTGCCCCTTTCTCTTTTCACTCGGTCTACAGCTAGAGTTGACTTATCCCCCTTCTATTTCTATATTATTCCTTCCTTCTCTTGTATCTAAGCTTGCACTTTTTTCCCCCTGTTGCTTTAAAGCTAATTGTCTTAGTCAGGGTTTCTATTCCTGCACAAAACATCATGACCCAGAGGCAAGATGGAAAGGGTTTATTCACCTTACACTTCCACATTGCTGTTAATTACTAAAGGAAGTCAGGACTAGAACTCAAGCTGGTCAGGAAGCAGGAGCTGATGCAGAGGCCATGGAGGGATGTTACTTACTGAGCCATTTTAAGGCTTTGGCTGTAACAAGGTAGAGCATTTAGCCAGAGAACAGACAGGTAGGTTTAGCCAGCATACCAGGTAAATAAAAGTCAATGACTATGGTTCTCCTAACTGCCGCGGGCAGTGAGAGCTCATTGATTCTGGTACTTTTGCATTTCCAGTCTGAGTATAACCAGATTATGTTCTTAAAGGGATATTTTGCATACATTAATTTTAAACCTAAAATTTAGTTCAAATACTACAGCATATGGAGTTTTGATAAATATATCCTTATTTACTCATTAACATCAGAGTTATAGCTCCAAAATATCCCCCTTCTTACTTGATGTAACACCCTACCTGAGCCTTGGCGACTGGTAGCTTCTAGAAGTGATGTTAAAATTTTTGTTCCCTACAGCTTTTCCGTTTTAGAATGTCTTATTAATGGAGCTGTATGGCAGGTAGCTTTTTAATCCGACTTCTTTCATGTAGCTGTTCAGTACAATGCACTTGAGATTTGTCCAGGGTGCAAGTAACAAAGTTCACTCCTTTTCACTGCTAATTGTGTTTTACTGTGTAGATGGACTGTAATTGCTGTATCTATTATACGGGTGAATAATCATTCTGTCGTCATTTGGTAAGAGGGCTGTCTGATCTCCCCTGAATGATACCACTTTTCCAAAAACCAATTGGTCATTTATGTGTAGCTCTGTTTGGGGACTATTTATTCATCTGCTGATGATCATTTGGATCATTTTCTGTTTTGGGCTGTCATCAAAGCTGACACAAATATCTTCACATGGGTCTTTATACGGGCATGGATTTAATTCATTTTGGATAAATAACTTGGGATAGGGTTGCTGGGTAACAGGATTAATTTCAGAAGAAACTGCCAAAATCGTTTGCAATGTGGCTGCAAGTCTGGACTCTCAACAGCATAAGGGAATTGCTATTGTGCTTCTTCTTCCTCAACACTGGACCTATGGGGCTTTTTAGAGTGAGCTCTTCTAATAAGTACATGGCTATACGTCACTGTCATTTAAATTTCCATTATCTTGACAACCGTGCTGATTATCTCCATTGGCATTCATGTATCTTCTTCAGTGGGATGCTTATGCAAATTTTGTTTTCAATTTTAAACCTAGGCCATTACCTTTACTATTGCATTGGATGACTTCCTTAGAGTAATACTCTGGATGCAAGCTTCTATTACATACTTTGCAAAAAAAAGAAAAATATTCTCCTAGGTTGCAAAGGTTACATACTTTGCAAAAAATAAAATAAAAAATATTCCCCTATTATTACAAAGCTTACATCCTTTGTAATAATAATAAATCTCAAAGGGCAGGAGTTTATTTTATGAAATCCAATAGAACTATCATTGCTTTTCTGGATTTTTTTTCTGCGTCCCTAGACAAGTTTGACAATGACTCCGTATTGACTTCTCAAGGCAATTATATTGCAGTGCTGTACATGGAGTCAACTCATCTCGTGCTCATATTAATACAAAGTATGAGATACATTTCAGTATCTTTCCCCCTTCTTTTTTCTTTGTCTTTTCTCATGTGCGCAAGCAACTATTCTGACAACATTCATTGAGAGGGCTACCATTTCTTCTCTGAGCACCAAAGTCCAAAGTCAATTGTCTATATGTACTAGCTGGTTTTGTGTGTCCACTTGACAAAAGCTGGAGTTATAACAAAGTTTGATTTTGCTTTTGATTGTGACTGTGTCCTGATATTTTTCCCTCTTGAAGGAAGAAACTATGTTAGTGGAACCCACAGTAAGAGTTTGAATTGTAAAAATTCTTTGAATTCCAAAAGAGATTGGATATTTTGAAGGGATTGAATTTTAATATGTAAGAATTTGTAAAGACTGTGGGACTTTTAAAGTTATTTAAAACTTGGGGATAAATAAGAAAGTAAGGGTTGAGGCTTAAGAGTGATGTGTCTGCGTGTCAGATTGACAAGGGGTCAGTTGTACTGGTTGCTTTGTGTATCAACACAAGCTGGAGTCATCACAGAGAAAGGAGCCTCCATAAGATTCAGATGGAAGGCATTTTCTCAACTAGTGATGAAGAGTGGGAGGGCCCATTGTTTGTGCCATCCCTTGGCTGGTAGTCCTGAGTTCTATAAGAAAGCAAGCTGAGCATGTGCCCTTATTGCATGCCGGGGAATCCCCTGGGTATATGCCCAGGAGTGGTATTGCAGGGTCCTCCAGAAGTGTCATGCCCAGTTTTCTGAGGAACCGCCAGACTGATTTCCAGAGTGGTTGTACCAACTTGCATTCCCACCAGCAGTGGAGGAGTGTTCCTCTTTCTCCACATCCTCGCCAACACCTGCTGTCTCCTGAGTTTTTAATCTTGGCCATTCTGACTGGCGTAAAGTGAAAATTCAGGGTTGTTTTGATTTGCATTTACCTAATGACTAGTGATGCTGAACATTTTTTAAGGTGCTTCTCAGCCATTGGAAGTTCTTTAGGTGAAAATTCTTTGTTTAGCTCTGTACTCCATTTTTTAATAGGGTTATTTGGCTCTCTGGAGTCTAGCTTCTTGAGTTCTTAGCACTTGGATAAGCACTTAGCTTCTTGGATATTAGCACTCTGCCAGATGAAGGGTTGGTGAAGATCCTTTGCCAATTTGTTGGTTGCCGTTTTGTCCTTTTGACAGTTTCCTTTGCCTTACAGAAACTTTGTAATTTTATGAGGTCCCATTTGTCAATTCTTGATTTTAGCGCATAAGCTATTGGTGTTCTGTTCAGGAACTTTTCCCCTGTGCCCATGTTCTCAAGGGTTTTCCCAGTTTCTTTTCTATTAGTTTCAGTGTGTCTGGTTTTATGTGGAGGTCCTTGATCCACTTGGAGTTGATATTAGTACAAGGAGATAAGAATGGATCAGTTTGCATTCTTCTGCATCCTGACCTCCAGTTGAGCCAGCACCATTTGTTGAAAAGGCTATCTTTTCTCCACTGGGTGGTTTCAGCTCCTTTGTCGAAGATCAAGTGACCATAGGTGTATGGATTCATTTCTGGGTCTTCAATCCTATTCCATTGATCTACCTGCCTGTCACTGTACCAATACCATGCAGTTTTTTTTTAACACTATTGCTCTGTAGTACTGCTTGAGGTCAGGGATACTGATTGCCCCAGAAGTTCTTTTTACTGTCTAGAATAGTTTTAGCTATCCTGGGTTTTTTGTTATTCCAGATGAATTTGAGAATTGCTCTTTCTAACTCTATGAAGAACTGAGTTGGGATTTTGATGGGGATTGCATTGAATCTGTAGATTGCTTTTGGCAAGATGGCCATTTTTACTCTATTAATCCAGCCAATCCACAAGCATGGAAGATTTTTTTCATTTTCTGAGGTCTTCTTCGATTTCCTTCTTCAGAGACCTGAAGTTCTTATACAGATCATTCACTGGTTTGGTTAGAGTCACCGCAAGATACTTTATATTGTTTGTGGCTATTGTGAAGGGTGTCATTTCCCTAATTTCTTTTCTCAGCCTGCTTATCTTTTGGGTATAGGAAGGCTACTGATTTGCTTGAGTTGATTTTATAACCAGCCACTTTGCTGAAGTTGTTTATCAGCTGTAGGAGTTCTCTGGTGGAGTTTTTTGGGTCACTTAAGTATACTATCATATCATCTGCAAATAGTGATAGTTTGACTTCTTCCTTTCCAATTTGTATCCCCTTGACCTACTTATGCTGTCTAATTGCTCTAGCTAGTGGCTCAATTACTATATTGAAAAGATATGGAGAGAGGGGGCAGCCTTGTCTAGTCCCTGATTTTAGTGGGATTGCTTCAAGTTTCTCTCCATTTAGTTTGATGTTGGCTACTGGTTTGCTGTATATTGCTTTTACTATGTTTAGGTATGGGCCTTGAATTCCTGTTCTTTCCAAGACTTTTAGCATGAAAGGATGCTGAATTTTGTCAAATGCTTTTTCAGCATCTAATGAAATGACCGTGTGTTTTTTTTTCTTTGAGTTTATTTATGTAGTGTATTGCACTGATGGATTTCCATATATTGAACCATCCATGCATCCCTGGGATGAAGCCTACTTGATCATGGTGAATGATCGTTTTGATGTGTTATTGGATTAGATTGGCAAGAATTTTATTGAGTATTTTTGCATCAATATTCATAAGGTATATTGGCCTGTAGTTCTCATTCTTTGTTGGATTTTTGTGTGGTTTTGGTATCAGCATAATTGTGGCTTCATAGAATGAGTTGGGTAGTGTTCCTTCTGTTTCTATTTTGTGGAATAATTTGAAGAGTATTGATCCCCTCTGAAGGTCTGATAGAATTCTGCACTAAAACCATCTCTTCCTGTGCTTTTTTTAGTTGGGAGACTTCAGAGCAGCCCTATTTATAACAGCCAGAAGCTGGAAAGAACCCAGATGTCCCTCAATAGAGGAATGGATACTGAAAATGTGGTATATTTACACAACGGAATACTACTCAGCTATTAAAAACAACGAATTCGTGAAAATTTTAGGCAAATGGTTGGATCTGGAAAATATCATCCTAAAGGATCACAAATCCTTTCACAAAAGGATATACATGGAATGCAGTCACTGATAACTGGATATTAGCTCAGAAGTTCTGAGTATCCAAGACACAATTCACATATCAAATGACTCCCAAGAAGAAGGAAGGAGAGTTCCCTGGTCCTGGAAAGGCTTGATCCAGCATTGTAGGGGAGTACCAGGACAGAGAAGTGGGAGGGGATAGATCAGAGAATGGTCAGAGGGAAGCGGGCTTATGGGACTTTTAGGGAGGGTGGAACCGGGAAAAGGAAAATCATTTGGAATGTAAACAAAGAATATAGAAAATTAAAAAAAAAAAGAAAATTTAAGCCAATTCTGTAAGAAAAGCGTAAGAAAAAGTGGGCATAAGAGTTGGAACAGGGGGGCTGGAGGGGTTAAAAAAGCTAATGGAGGACTAGAGAGATAGAAAAAGAAAAAGAAAAAGGAAAGCAAGCTGTGCAAGCCAGGGCAAGCAAGCCAGTAAGTAACATCCCTCCATGGCCGCTGAATCAGCTCCTGCTTCCTGACCTGCTTGAGTTCCAGTCCTGACTTCCTTTGGTGATGAACAGCAATGTGGAAGTGTGAGCTGAATAAACCCTTTTCTCCTCAACTTGCTTCTTGGTTATGGTATTTTGTACAGGAATAGAAACCCTAAGACACCATATGAGCATTGCACTGTTGCCTGACTGTCTGGACCCTTTGATCTCTTTGTCTTTTATTTCATCTACATGCCATTGCTTTAACGCTGTTGTGTATTTTTGTAGCCTTTGAAGTTAGGAGTTATGCAGGAGCTGGAGAGGTGACAGCATTTAAAAATATTGTTGCTTTTACAGAGGACCTAATTTCAGTTCTCAGCACCCGAACTGGGTGGTGCACAACCTCCTCTGACTCAAACTTCAGGAAATTCAGCACCCTCTTCTTGACTCTGTAGGTACTTCCTACACACACACACACACACACACACACACACACACACACACACACATTAAGACACACATAGACATACACATAAATACATCTTAAAATTTTGTTAAAATTTAAAGAAGAGTTCATCAGTCAACTGGTGATATTGTATCTACACTCAGATTATTTTAGTTTAATATTGATGAATCTATTGTTTTATCATCATTAATTTACAAGCTGTGTAGTGTGTGAATGCATGTGTGTATTGTGTGTATGGCGTTTATGTGTGTATATTGGGGTATGTATATGTACGAATAAAGATACACTACGGGTGATTTAACAGTTTTTAGGAACATAGAAGCATCTTAATTAAGCAGCTGGAAGCCTCACCTGACTTTGGGGGAGTTGCTGGTGACAGTTGGCTCACGGAGGTTAATTTATCTTGCAGAGTCTCCAGTCTTCTCTTTTGCAGTATCAGCAAAGTGTCTAATGAATATTCACTTCATGTAAAATAAAGAAAATTACTACCAACTTTACTTAAGGTTAAAAGCCAGTGTTATGCCACCAAAGCTTGTGAGTTTTATTCTTTCCTTTTAAACAGTGTAATGAGTGAAGGGTTATAGTCAAAGGTTCTTCATACATAAGCATTTGAAATGAAGCAACAATGCTGTAAAAATATGTGAGTTAATCTGTCATAAAATTAGCACATGAAAACACGGAAATACATAACTAATAAGAAATGTGGTTAATTTTAGACAAATTTTCTAGTTAAGATGTTGTGTGTGTGTGTGTGTGTGTACATGTGTGTGTGTGTGCATGCATGTGTGTGTATATGTATGGAAGTGCAGTATGGTGAATATTTGTGTTAGTGTGTGCAGGTATATGAACACAGTTATGCACATTCATGTGAAAGTCAGGTTACCATCTCCTACCATTCACCTAGTTTATGAAGATAAGGACGGTACTGGGACTTGGACCGTACCAAGTAGACTAGCCTGTCTGGCTAGCAAGCCCCATGGATCCCCATGTATCTGCCTTTCAGAACTGGCATTATAAGCATTCATCAGGACACCCAGCTTGTTATGTGGGTGGTAGGAACTGAACTTGGGTCCTCACCCTTGTGCATTAAGCACTTTGTTGACTTAGCTATTTTCCATGGCCCCTAGTTTTAAAAGCAAATATACAACAAAGCCAGTGTAGGCATTCCCACCTGAAGACCCTTTTGTGCAACCAGCCAATAACTTTCTAAGATATTTAAAAAACAAACTTCTTGCTCATAAAAAAAATGTAACTTTCTAGACTACAAATGCCTTTAGTATCAAGCACTTGGTAGGCAGAGGCAGGAGGATCTCTGTGAGTTTAAGGCCAGTCTTGTCTACAAAGTGAGCCTATGACTACCAGGATTTTGTTAAAGAGAGAAACTCTGTATTGAAAAACCAGTCCTCCCCCCACACACACACACACAAAGAAAAAATAAAACAAAAAACAAAAAAGTATCCCATCTGTTTCATGGGAATTATCAAGAACAAGATGAAATAACATGTATGTTTGAAAATGCCCTAACAAGTTGCATTATTTTGCATGCTATCTTTAAGAAACAAACAGAAGTTGATAAGTAATAGGATAAAAACAGCAAATGGTATTTTCTTCAGGGTTAGCTCTGGATAGAATCTGAAACTATGCCTATCACTGAGTTTTCCATTCTCTGTTTCAAATTGTTGTTATTGATCTCAAATAGAGCCTGGTGTTTTCTATGGCAGGTGTTGTCTCCATTTTTCATTTTAAAAACCAAGTGTGGCTCTGTCTCTCACTTCTGTTTCAGGTTGAAGATGAAATGTATCCAGGAAAGAGCTGGGACTAGCACTCAGTCCAGTGACTGAGTCCAGCCCAGCGCAGACCCAGAGAGGCTCTGTGGAAACCCCAGAATATCTATAAAGTGGGCTTGGACATTCTTAAGAGGAAGGTTTAAAGGCTGATGGGAGTTCTTCTTGGTGTGTTTTTCCTTTGACCAGCAAGAAGTGCAAATGGTTGGAACTGGAAAATATCATCCTAAGCGAGGTAACGCAATCACAAAAGAATACACATGGAATGCAATCATTGATAAGTGGATATTAATTAGCTCTGAAGATCTGAATACTGAAGATACAATTAGCATATCAAATGATTCCCATGAAGAAGGAAGAAGAGGGCCCTAATCCTGGAAAGGCTTGATCCAGCATTGTAGGGGAGTACAAGGACAGAGAAAAGGGAGGGGGAAAGATAGGAGAATGGATGGAGAGAAGAGGACTTATGGGTCATATGGGGAGGTGGGAACTGGGAAAGGGGAAAGCTTTTGGATTGTAAACAAAGAATATAGAATATATATATATATATATATATATATATATATATATATATATATAAACTGTCATTGGACAATATTTCTACCCGTTGACTAGAACCTAAGATGAATAGAAGTGATCAGCATAGGTAGTTTGTTTCCCCTCGAGTATTTTGCACTGAGGCCACCTTGTCTTTCCATTCTAGGATGGGTCATTTACAGGACATGGCATATATGAACAAATTTCAACATGGGTTCTAGTTTAAGAAAATCTCATGATTTTTAAAATAAGAAATAATGAGTTGCAAGAGAAAGTTTAACCTGTGCCCTGAATTCTTTTTTATTGCCATTCTTAGATGAAGAGTCACAAGGAAACCAAAGAGTAAATTAAAAATCTTTGGGGGAGTACCAGGACAGAGAAAAGGGAGGGGGTGATTGGAGAATGGGTGGAGAGAAGAGGACTTATGGGACATAGGGGGAGGGGGAACTGGGAAAGGGGAAAGCATTTGGAATGTAAACAAAGGATATAGAAAATAAAAAAAAAATAAAAAAAATAAAGGCTAATGGGACCGTAAATGCAGATGATGGTAAACACTTGCTCTGGTATTTCAATTTGGATTCCTAGATTAAACTGGATTCATTTGGTAACAGAAATGAAGGATGAAATACAAGAAGTACAGATATTTGACATTGAGGAGAGAACATCAGGTTGATACCAATCCCAATCCCATTTCCTGTCTGGACCTTCATGCTATAAATCATGGTTGTATGAAAACTGATAGTTGCATTGTTAATGGATTCTTTTGGAGATTTATCATGTCTTTGTGTGAAGACATGTTGCTTTGTAATTATCGGAAGTGCTATATCAAGCTCTCTGGTTATACTTGGGTCACTGCCTGTTCTCACATCTTCTGTGATCAGCGTGGCAGTGGTGAGTTTAGTCGTTCATCAGCGATCTGCCCTGCTTGTAACAGTACCCTTAAGCTAGATATTGTCCAAACAGAACTCAGTCCATCAGAGAAATACAAAGCTATGGTATTGACGGGACTTCAACCAGAAATTGTTTTGGACATTAACTCCTGAGCATTGGCCTTCTGGACATAACACGTACACCAGGAATATCTCTATCAAGATTATAATTTCATGAAGGCCGAGAACCACTTAAAATAGATGGAGAAGATATATTCACAGCAAATACAGAACAAGTATGTAGAATTGACTTCTATGAAAGGGGAGGTTACCTCCATGAAGAAAATTCTAGAAGAATACAAGAAAAGGTTTAGTGATATCTCTGAAAAAAATTATGGAGTGCAATCACCAGTACCAAAAGCTCCAAGGCCTTTATGATAGCCTTAGGCTAAGAAATATCACTATTGCTAGCCAAGAAGGCTCCCTGGAACCAGCTATGATCCCACAGTCTGCAGTCTTTGCCTTCCCATCAGGGAATAGCTCAGTTTTCTTGGACTGTATACCAGTAAGAAATCAAGGTGGTGGGGATGACGATGTTCATCAGTTCAGAGCATTTTTGTGTGTTCTCTCACAGCACAACTTCTTTAGTTTTGTGTCTCAAAGCCATGTACAGCGGGGCCTTTAAAGCAAAAAGAATTCAGCTCAGTTTTCATTTCAAGACTCTGTTTTTCTGTATCCCCGAGTTCTCTTCATGTTTTGACCTGAGAAGAAGTTGGCTGGCACTAGGGCGTGTGGCTTCCTGTTTGGTTTCTTCAGTGTGTGCTTAGGGCGTGGCCATCTCATGCAGCTCCGTGTCTATGGCCGTCACAGTCCCACTGTTGCACAGATCCTGTCTCAGACCAAGCTGCGTTTATGGTCATGGAAGCACCAGTGCTATATTTACATGGAGCTTTGGATTCTAGTATGTATATGTTAAGTGATTTTTCTCTGCTAGTATATTTCTGTAAAAATGATGGTCTTGGAAAATGGTGGATTGTTATTAACATGTATTTTACAGTCATGTGTTTCCATTTGCGTTACTTTGCTTTGGAGGCATGCTTATGCCATTGAATGAAAGTGCAATTTGATGCATATGTGTTCTGTTTATATTTGAAAATAATTTATACTGATAAAGTTATTTGTTGATTTCATTGGTATTTGTTTTAAAGTAAAACTGTTTCTTTACCTTATCTTTACAAGTGTGGTAAATGCCTGGGTCTGAATAAGAATTTGATGGCAATCTTTCACATAAAGCATTCTTCTGTGAAAGGGGTGGGGCTAGTTCAGCTGGCAACTCAAATAATCAATTAGTTCTATTTGAGATGATTATTACTGTTTGATATTCAGTAGAAATGTGCTTGCTTCTCATTCAGTCAGACCAAACACTAGCAAGCTATATAGTCAAGAGTCAAGACATCGTCATAGCAATCATTTCTCTGCCTCATGAAGGCAGTCTTAAATTACAATGCCACCCATTTACATTCAGTCTGCATTTGCTTACCTTCTTGAGTATATGACACTTGTTGAGTCTGTGCTGGAGCCTTTCACTTTATATGCTTGTTTTGGCACTAATGATCCCAGTGTCAGTGTGATGAAGATGCCAAATAATAGCTTAATAGTTCAGAGAAAAATTTCAACCCTCTGCATGCCCAACGGTCTGTGGATTACACTTTAAAAAATTCTACTTTTAAAAACAAAACATTGTGAGGCACTGTTTCAAAAGATAAGGTGGAGAGCAATCAAGAAAGATCCTTGACATTAAGTGCCAGCATCCACAGTGTACTCCCTGCCCCCACACTCCCCCGACGCACCGACCCCCACACATGCACCGACCCCCACACACGCACCCCTCACATGCATCGCTCCATGCACATGCACTGCCCCCATACATGCACACACACCCTTGTTCATGCTCACCTTGTCACTTACATGCACAAACATATGCTACCTACAGATTTATTTTTAAATTTTAAAATCTTTCAGTATCTCTACCACTCATTCAAGAATTGATTTTTACTTTATTGTTACCTCAATATTCCAAGATATTAGACCGCCAATAAAACAGGCCATGAGTTTGGCAGCAGAATGAGCCCTCTAGCATGTCAGGCATTGGAACTCCTTGCTTCTCCTCGATCTTATTTATTTCTCTGTCAGGTCTGTGTTGCTAGCTCTGCTTTCTGAGCAAGCATCATCTATAACCTCGGTTCTAAAACTATTCCAATTCTGTTTTACTCTTCATTTATCCTCCAGCAAGTTCCCCGCACATTATTTGTGGCTTCAGGCTGGTGAATTTCTGCCACGTTGTGTATCTTCCTGATAGATAGTTGTTCTTCTCTACATCTTAGAGAAGTGTGTTTTCTTTCTGTAAAAGATACATTTTATGTTGTGTTCTCTTATTAATCTGTTCATGATTCGAACTTCTCAATTACAGGAATATGGCCTTACCTAGCTACTGAAGGTAAATTTCTAATTTTTCTTACTTAACTAGAGCTGATGCATCTAAAAACTTAGACGTTCCTTTTGATCCTTTCCCTTTTATCTAGAGACTGACTGCCTGTGTTGCCTTCCTTGATGCTCTGTAAGTACTTACTAGAGCTAACAGAGAACTTGATAGCAAGCAGCTAATGGAGCCATCCTAGCTGACAACCAGTCAAAGGCATGAATCTTGTTCTCCGAGCTACGTTTTCTTGTGAAACATATAGATAAAGCAAAGCACTCTGGGTCCAGCTTTTTACCTCAGTCACTTCTAATTTTCTTGAGTTACAGTCTCTGTTCTTCTCCACTGAGCAAAACACAGAGGCGTGGCAGAAAGCAGATGACTTAAATGGTTTTGTACAGTGTTCCAGTGTGTTTGTTCACAATCTCTGCTTACCAGACTGTGTCTACCTGAACAAGTTGATGCAGATCTTATCTTTAATTGGCATATGGATTTGACCTTTAAGTATTATAAGTCTGAATGAGTTTCATTTTACTCTTGCCCTTATATAATAACATTTGGGTACAAGAGTATAGTTATATTCTTATTAAGGCTTTTGCACTGAATCCTTCAAGGATAAAAAAATATGTTATCAGTGTATAACTTAGTGAGGCATGATATTGCATGCCTGTAGCCCAAACGACAGAGGTAGAGGCAGGATAATTATAAGTTCAAGGGTAGCTTGGTGATGTAGCAGGTCCCTGTTTCCATCATTAAATTGTATAGGAAGTTACCAAATTATGACACAACATTTGTGGGAAAGAAAACACCTCTATTTAACATACCACCAAACAGCTCCTCCGCTATCATGCCCTGGGACTCTGGCAAATGGGATGGCTTTACTTTTCTGGGAATACACATGAACTGCAGAATCCTCCCCCCTCCCTTGACTGCTGTTCTCCTCATTTCTGCATGCATTCTCCTTGATGCTCTTCCAAGCCTTCAGCCTCTTTCAGGTAGAGATTAACTCTGAGTGTCCAACTATCCATAACCTTGCCTTCCTTGCATTTCCATTTTTATTTGTTTGGTTTGGTGGGATGTGGTTCATATGAGGGTGGGTGGAGTGCATATGAATGTATGAGTGGCCAGAAAAGGATGTTAGATGTCCTCTATTGCTGTCAGCCTTAGCCCCTTAATACAAAGCCTATCACTGAACCCAAAGGTTCGGCTAAACAGATTGACCAACGAACTCGTACAATCCACCTGTCTCTGTTCCTCAGCACTGGGGTTACAGGCACACACAGACATGCTTGGCTTCTTCTGTGGCTTCTAGGGACGTGAGCTCAGGTCCTCATGCTTGTCTCGCAAGGGCTGTTACTTACTAATCCATTTCCCCAGCCTCTCCCTGGCAATTTCAGGGTCAGGCTGTGGAGAGGCTACTGAAGAGTTTTTGACTATGATTTGGGGAATATTTCTCTAATATGGGTGGTTGTCAGTTTGCAAAATGGCCTTGGCCTTCCTGACCCTCCATAGGTTATATATGTTCCCTAGAACAATCAGGTTGAATGAGTACTTATCCCTAGAGATAAAGTATTCTTGCCTGTAATTGCTGTTGCTTTAAATGACACTAAGTTTATGACAATCAAGAGATAATTCATGAGAAATGGAATGATAACTATATTATCTTATTAAAAATCAATATCTGTAGCATGACATAAAACACATGATTTATTATCAAATTGGCCTGACATAATAACCAGTTCTACCACTGATTAGCTTAGGGATGTAAAATTTTGCTTTATTCTCTCTGACCTTCGGTGTAATTATCTGTAAGACATACATAATAATAGTTTGCAGGTTTAAGGATGATAAGTTATGAGAATAGTCATGTTTTTCATACTGAAAGTTCCAGCTATTGGTAACTCATATTACCTCTAACATTAATTAAAGTTCTAATTTCAGAAGTTTGGGTAATTCATTTGAATTATATGCTAACTACCAAGCAACATTGAAACTTTTATATTTATGTATTACTCTCAAGAAAACATGAAAGATGAAGTGCTGTATGAATTAACTTTATTATTTGTAGCAGAAGCAAGGGAAATTCTATAACTCGGTTGGAATGTTCTCATTCTTTGTGGCTTCTTCACTCATGTGGTGTGAAAGGAGAGATTTGATTGATTGAAGTGAGATCTGTAAGTCCTTCCCAGTGATGCCCACTGCCAGTTATAAGAGCAAACACTGCTTCTCAGTCTGGTTCTTAGAGCCTGGCCTGTGGCTGGCAAAGACATTGTGGCCACAAGTTAAAAAGCTATGCATCTCATCTTTCTGCTGCCAAGTCTCTCCCAGAATCATACAAGTTATTCATTTCATTTTACAGGGAAAAAAATAATTTACCAGCTGAGCTTAAAATTGGATGATCCTGATTTTATTGGCAACATCCGGAGCATCACAATCAGGAGCCACCAAAACATACATCTTATTCTCTCCATCAGGCCGTATCAGGCTATTGACTTTGGCCACATGGATGCCACAGATGTTACAGAGTTTCTTCACAGGTTTACAGAGTTTCTTCACAAGGTTCTCTGAGCCATGTTGGCTTGAACATCCACGGTAAATACAGATGTGTTGTCTTCTGTCTTCTTCCTGGCTGACCCAGTAGTCAGGAGAAATTTGACGATGTTTAAGCTGGTTTCTTCTGGGTGTTCTTGATAGGGAATTTGGCTCTCCTGAACCACAGGGTCTTGGGCTGCCAGAAGGCGAGTGCTTTTTGTGACACCGCTTTCTTGACTTTCAAGGCCTTTTCTTGGGAGGGGTAGGGTCTTCCTTCTTTGCATTTTTCATCATCTTGATTAAAAGGCAAGCTAATCATTTTAAATGCTGGATGCTGGGTGCCGGGAAGATGGCTTCACTGACAAAATGCTTGCAATAGCATGAGCAGGAGCACATGAGTTCAATCTCCACACCCACAGGAGAGTAGGTGACCCCTATCTTAATTTCAGACCTGGAGAAGTGGACAGGGAGATCACTAGGTGTCCATGCTTACTCAGCCTGGATGAGTGACTATGTCTTGTTTACTTTCCTATTGCCTTGAAGAAACACCATGACCAAGGCAACTTACAAAAGAAAGCACGTAATTAGGGGCTTGCTTGCTGTTTCAGAAGATAATGTATTCCAGGACCATCATGGCAGAGAGCACAACAGGCAGACAGAATGTTGCTAGAGAACCAGCTGAGAGTGTGTATCTCATCCACAAGTAGGAGACAGAGAGACAGAGAGACAGAGAGACGACAGAGACAGAGAAAAACAGACACACATACATATGCACACACACACACAAACAGAGAGAGAGAGAGAGAGAGAGAGAGAGAGAGAGAGAGAGAGAGAATGGGTGTGGGCTTTTAAAAACCTTGAAGCCCACCTTCAGTGACACACCTCCCCCATAAGGCCACACCCCGCTAACAAAACCACTCATCATAATCCTTTCCAACCAGTTCCATCAAGCATTCAAAGTTAAGAGTCTTATGGACGATTCTCATTCAAACCACCATAGATCCTGTCTCAAAAAGTGAGATGAAGCCAGGGAATGGTGACATGCTCCTTTAATCCCAACACTGGGGAGGCAGAGGCAGGTAGATCTCTGTGAGTTCGAGGCCAGCCCAACTCACAGAGTAAGCTCCAGGACAGTCGAGTCTACACAAAGAAATCATGTCAAGTAGGAGACAGAGAGACAGAGAGACAGAGAGACAACAACAAAAAGCAAGCTGGGCAGTGCTTCAAGAGGAATGACACCTAGGCTGCCCTCTTGTCTCTACAAGCATGCACACACATGTACACAAACAGCTAAGCACATGTATACAGTGTGCATGCACACATGCACACACACTTCAGCTGGGCTTTGGGTACCAGAAAATTCAATAATTAGCAAAAAAAGAAAAAGAAAGCCAGTGGTATTACCAGATATAATCAACACAGTGGACATTCCAATTTGATTTAGCTGAACTTTGGTCTTTGTTCATATTAGACAGCTTCTGTGAACAAAAATGGTCAAAGGTACAATGTAGTTTGTTATAAAGAGCATTCTAACTTACACACCCAATACCTGACTTCTAGCAATGAAGGGGAAACCCACTTTCATGACTGATTTATTCTTTATTTAGTCAGCCCATAAGGCAGATATCCCGGTAGGAAATAGAGAATGTGTTTCTAGGCCGAGGACAATCTTGTTCTCTTCCTGACAGCAAGCTGTCGCTATGACTTGCCAAACGGTGTACAGATACATGTAGGCGAGACACCTATACACAAAATACTTTTTGAAACTACCTAGATGCATCGGAGTTCATGGTTTTAGAAGCATGAAGTGCCTTCTACAATGTAGATCTATTTCTATATTCACATGAACTTGTAGAAAATTTGTTATCACTTTATAGCACTGATAATCAATTGCCTACATTTCCTTGTTTCCAGTTTAAAAATGTTTAGAGTCAAGTAAACCATTCAAACTTTACCATTCTGTCACCAGTGAATCAAAAAAAAAATTAACTAATTTTACAATTACCCAAAGAACCTAAGATCTGAAAGGCAAACTAAATTTGAGGAAAAATATTATGTTACTATATCCTCAAATTAAACACAATTGGCTTTGCATTTGTTAGTATTCTTTGGAACAGGGTCTCACTTGGTAGCTCAAGATGGCTTGGAAGTCACTCAGTAAGCCAGGCTCAGTTCCAGCCTTGCCAGTCTCCTCGGTGCTGAGATTACAGGTGCGCAGTACTATGTTTAGCTCAAGAAATGACTTTTTGATTAGAAGACAGTTGTCTATTCCTGGACACAATGAACTTTCTATAGTAATTGATTAAAGCTACTGAGTTCTTAAGAACTCTAATTCATCTATACTTTTTTTTTAAAGCATTTTGTGCATAGGTGTTTTGGCTGCATATATGTCTATACACCAAATGTATCCAGGGCATTGGATCCCCTAGAACTGGAGTTACAGACAATTGTGAGCCACCATGTGGTGCTGGGAATTGATCCTGGGTCCTCTGCAAGAGCAGCCAGTGCTCTAAATGGTTGAGCCATCTCTCCATCCCTTCATATTTATAGATATTTGGTAAGCCTGTTTCCATAGTACTTCATGGTTCTCAGTGAGCTCTACCGTGTCCAGTGGACACATGGTAAACAAGGAATGATTGGAATGTCCAGTCAGGGAACAAGGAGCAACAAGATTTGAGCCTACATTCTATAACTTCCAGTCTTTTCATAAGCTTCCTTCTTGGATTATTTTTTTACATTTATTTACTTTCTTTGGATATGTGTGCCTGATGTAGCATGGACTAATGGACCAAGGTGTGCAGGTGGAGATCAGAGAACAACTCGTGGGAGTCTGAGCTCTCCTTCCACTGTGTTCTGGGGATAAAATTCAAACCATCTGGCTTGGCAGTGAGCATCTTTACCCAATGAGCCATCTCGTTGGCCCTTCCATGTTATTTTTTAATATACTCTGTAACAAATAGCAAAGATTAATAATTCAGAGGGATTTATGAATGGAGATTTCCTTTAAATCACTTGTTCCATGTTAATCTTATAAACTTGTTTAAATCATTAGTGAGTTCATTATTAAACTCTTAATTGGAATCAATCCAGTGTCACAAATAAGAACAATGTGAAGAAAGTGATTTGCAAACCGGCAGCCAGCCAGATGCCTGCAGGGAAGCACAGGCAGTCTGACTGGAAGTCATCATTGTCCAGAGCTAGTAAGGCTCCAATTCATGATCAAAGTGATATGGGCTCTTTAAAAAATTACATTTGAAGTTGAATTAAGTAGAACATTAGCATATTAAGGCCAGCAGAGACTACACTTGAGAAATGTGTCTCTACGTCATGAGGAACCAGGATCAAAGTAGCAATTTGAAGATTAGAGCTGCGCCTTAGATAAAAAGGGGAAAATAGAATTTTATTAGAGTTGTTGGGACAAGGGTCCACAGTGTGCATGAGGAAGGCTAGGCGTATGAATCTGAAGGAACTGAGGAGGAATCTGAGGACAAGGGGAGTTACTGAAAAAGGGACAGAGGATGACAGCAGCTTTCAGTATCCTGGCACTAGAGACTGGGTGGTGTACCACTCAAGATAAGAGAGAGACCAATGGGAAGGGGAAGGGGAGGGGCGGGGCCGGGCGGGGCGGGGCGGGGCGGGGCAAGAGCATGGCTTGGCAAACAGGCCTTAGTCAGACTTGTATTAAGAGGCATTTAACACTTTCTTTGTGATGTATGTGTTCAGTAAATACTGACATACACTCTGTGGCCAAAAGTTAAAGAAAGAGAGATTTAGCTTTAAAAGAATACAGCAACAAGTCACCAAAATCTTGTAGAAAATTGAAGTGATAAATACAGAGGATTTTATAAAAGAAAGAGATAGAGGAGAATTTTGTGATGCTTCACACCTGGATGGAAAGTGGGGGTGGGGGGCTCCCATAAGCCCAGAAAGAAGCTGTAGAGGAGCAAGATGTGAACAGACCTTCACCCGAGAATCCCTGGCATTGTGGGTTGAAATTGTGTGTGACTGTCAGGCTTTCACAGAGCTCCTGTGTCTGAACACTTGACCCCCAGGTGTCAGAACTGTTTTGGGAAGTTGTGATCAACTATATTCCCTGAAACAATGAGTCCAAATGAATCTTTTCTCCCAAGTGGTTTCTGTCCATGATATTTAGTCAGAGTGATGAGATAATAAATATACATCAATATGAGTGAGAAGAAGGCTAAAACCCAACCTTGGCCATGAAGCCAAGCCAAGAGAAACTCAAAGTAGATATTTGGCTTGAGAGCCTGGTTCCTTGGCTTGCTTGGGGTTGTAAAGCAATAGGATCAATAGGGTAAATGGTTGTAAAGCTGATACAGACCAAAATAAAATTCAAAGGAAAAAGAGGGAGACCCTGGAATGTTCCAAACTGAGGTCTCTAGTTCTTAGGAAATGGAAAACAATGTCATCAGGTTACTGAACACCAGGTCTGGTCTATGCATTCTCATGCTGTTGAAACATGGAGCCGTAGACAAGAAAGGGGTAAATCCATTCACTGTGTTATCATCTAAAGTAGGAAGAAGAGCTACAAAGGTATCACTGTCTGTTCATGCTGTCATCATATTTAAATACAGGAATCCTTCACAGACAAGGAAGCGCAGCAATGTGGCCGAGTCAGAGCTACCCCAAACCAATCCACACACTCAGGGCCACCCTCATCAAAGCCCTAGCGAACTTCTCTTGAAAAGTGAGTAGCAAAAGGAACTATACAACAGAAAAAGAGGAAATATCTCTATGAGATACCGAAATATGACAATGCTAAAATGGTTTGCTGTAGCCACAAGACATCAGGGAAATAATTGAGGTCCAGAGCTCCATCCTTAGAAGAGAAGCAGCAAATTTGAAAGGTGTTGTTTTAGATCAATAAAGAAAGGAGAGTCCCTTGATGCTTTAGATCAATAAAAAATAAGGATCCTGAGATAACTGATGATTTATTTAGATGAAGAAAAGTTAAACACAAATCAATCCTGCTGGCTCCTATATTCCACAGAAAAAATGAAATCTATTTGAAACAAGGGTAACTTAAAAAAACAAAATAAAAGCATGTGTTTATGACAAAGAACAGAAAATGTGCTCTTACACTATTAAAAAAAGATGATTAAAAATAGACAAAGAGATTAAAAATAGACAAAGATGAGGCTGGGGTTATAACTGTATGGGGGAGCAGATACCAGACACTTTCAAAGTCCTAGGTTTGATCACCAAGAAAGAAGAAAGGAAGGAAGGAAGGAAGGAAGGAAGGAAGGAAGGAAGGAAGGAAGGAAGGAAGGAAGGAAGGAAGGAAGGAAGGACAAAAACCTTGTCAAAATAAAAAGAAGCAAAACAAAATTGAAAAGACACAAATGTCAATAGATTCAATTCCTTCAAATGGATGCAGACTAAAGAGATTTCCAGGAACCATACAATAGTGTGGGTCACCCTGAGAACACTACGTTCAGGTATCTCAGGTGTGACACTCACACAAGGCTCTTCCCTAGGGAGCTGCAAGTGTGTAGGGTGTCCCTGGGTCTTAGAGACTTTAAGCAGCTAGCTCAGTGGCTGGGTGAGCATGTTCTTAAACATGCTTTGCTTCCCAGAGATGGGTCTCCCATGGGACCCTCCCTGCCGTAGTGGCTGCAACCATGAAGAAGTGTGTTGGACAGTTATCTGTAAGTTATGAAATATATGGCATGGTCTTAGATGATAAGTTTAGCTCCCCTTCTAGCCAACGTGCAACCTGGGGACAGGAATAACACTTTAGTTGGATTTTGTTTGCCCTAATTTTGTTTGTATGCATTTTCGTAGACTATTTACATGATGATATTTGTGTGCTTGTGAAGGGTACAGAAGCCATGCACATAATTAGGCTACATTCACTGTCCAGTGAGTCCCAGAGAATCTCTTGTCTCTCTCTCAACTTCTCCTCTCTCTTGACAGTCTTGAAACATGGATATGTCATCAAACCCAACTTTTATACAGGCATGAGTCAAACTCAGGTCTTGAGAAAGAAGCTTACCACACCATTGAGCTGTTTCCTCATACCCATCTATACATGTGTGTTTGTCCATCACCTACATACACCAGTCATGGTATGTGCTTATTTAGCATCAGTAGAACAAGTGAACAAATGAACCAGTGGATACCAGTGTGTGGCACGCTTATGCATGAGCATGGAATGGATACTGAAGTCAAAACATCAGATGCTAACTAGGGGTAGCTAAAATAATTACCATTGCAAAGTTGTCTGAAATGCACTATTGACAAACCTACTGCATTGGTTCATTGGTTTGTTGTGGGCTTTCTGGTGATTTGAATAGGACCAGCCCTCATCAAGTCATCCGAGGAGATGGGAGGTAGAGACAGGAGAGTCCTCAGGAGTCCAAAGGCTAGCTAGCCTGGCATCTTAAACAGAAAGGCATCAAGGAGACCCTGCCTCAATCAAAGGGGGGAGGTAAAGACTCACACCCAAGGTCATCCTCTGAGCTCTGCATGTTTAGATTGGTACATGTGTCCCCACGTTCGGGCCCAAGAATACACACACACACACACACACACACACACACACAGTACAAACTAAACCAATTATATGCTATTGAAAATTAAATGCAATAGCAAGTTATAAGCAAGTGTTTTAAGTACTCATGATTAGGTCTTTGCCACAGACACTGCTGCCCAGTGAAACTTAAAGAACCCATTAAGCTGTATTAGCGTGCATTTGCTGTCTAATTCTCTCTCCATGTCTTTCTTCTCCACATGAACTGTTTTTCCAAGGATCAGTTCCTTGAATATTTACAGTTTTGCTCTTTGCTCCCCTGCTGGGCAGGTGGGCAGGTCAAGCCACCCCTGCTGCTCAGTAGCACTTAGAAATCAGCAGCTTGGTGTTGACAAATTCATTTCACTATCCCTTAAGCATTTTAAAATTTAGCCAAATCTAGTGCTGAGGGGAAGCACAGTAACGCAATTCTGCACTGTCCACAAGGAGCTGGCCTCGTTCTTGCTGAGACTCTGTGCTTTGTGGGGCCTGTTTCAAATAATCCCACCTCCCTAGGAGGTGTGGCCTGTCCAGTAGTGATGCCCAGCAGGCAGCTAGGGCTCTGATTGGATTTTTCCAATCTTAACTAACAACATTTCATTCCCTTAAACAGTAAGGGATCAAAACCCTTAGGAATGATGGCCGCATATGAGATCTCCCTGTCCACGACACCTGCCCTGAAGTGAATGCGGAGCAGGTGATAAGCTGTTTGAGCTTCCAAACTGGGTGCCTTGGATGGACAGCCGGTATCCACAGAGCCCACCGATGACAGAAGAGCCACGCGACATAGGTAAGAATCTAAGCCTTCTGAAAGTTGATCCTCAGTGGAAAGTCAATGTTGTTTATATTGAGTGCTGGGCAGATGTAGCACGGAGTTTGTGCTACTCTCTTTAAGCTCTAGGTGGGCTGTGCTACCAGCCCAGGTTTCTTCAGATACACACACACACACACACACACACACACACACAACTTTCAACGTGCCTTACTGGCTCAATTTCTGGGTGCTTCTAATCTCACTCCACTAGTGTGCCCATCCCAAGTACATCCACTATTACTCTTAACCGAGTACCCTAAATCTGCCCTCAGCTTTGGCTGCCACCCCAGGCCCAGGCAGGGAAGTGCTGATGGCCATTCCACCCTAGATCTCACATGGCTGGTGGCCTTTTCTCCCTCCAAAGCATGTCGAACTCTCTTTCCTTCCTGCATCTTTTAGTGTGCCTGTAGGAACCTGGAAGTCCCACCTCTTTCCTTCAGCCCAGCAGAAGGAAATTACTTCTGATATTACTAAAATTAGCAAAAACAAAATAAACTAACAAAAGCTGGACATGTGATTCATTCTTTGAATTCCAGCAGAGTTAGGCCAAATCACTGTGAGTTCAAGGTCAGCCTGGTCCACCTAGAAATTTCTGGGTTACCCAGGACTATATTGCAAAACCCTATCTACAAAAGAAAACAAAAAACAAAAAACAAAAACCCCAATTTAAAAACAACAACAACAACAACAGAAAAACACTTTCAGTTTTAACAAGAAGTATTCCCAACTTAACCTAACTCAAAATCACCCAATAGTTAAGTTTGTTTTCAGAATAGCAAACGTCTAGGTATTTTTATACACAGAAAGGAAAGATTGAAGGGAAGTGGGGGTCAGCAAGTAACTGTGAGCAAATTTCTCCAGGTCTCAGTAGACAGCTTATTTGTAGCCTGTAACGAACGACATAGCTGTCTGCATAATGAGTATTGATTTTCTAGTTTAACTTTGGTATTGCCAAGGAAGAAAATAGGCACAGACGTTGCAAGCAGCCATAGGTATTTACTAGTCTGGTTCACAACGGCTCAATCCTGTATATAGGTCCCCTGATAAAGCCTGATTGGTGGAGTTCAAGGTTCACTTCCATTTGTCAATGTCTAAAATTGCAAAAACATTCAGTTACTATTGACCCAACTCCCCACATATGTAACAGAGCTCATGCCACTTTCCCCTTCTCTGGATGACTTAGAATTTCCCCAGAGAGTTAAAAAAAAAGGTGATAAACTTTACTATGTTGAGCTATGCGTATATGGACCACAGTGCAGTCTCCACCTAACCTGTTTTCCACCTAACCTGTTTTCCTGTCATATGTGATAGCGTCCCACTGGCTTCTCTCATTTGGTTGTCCTTCCTTCTAGCTCAGTGCCACCATTACCCCTTTATTCCATAATCCATGAACGTTCTCTATTAAAATACGAACCCAGTATAAAGCGCCGCACGCTGGAACTAAAGAAAGTCCCAGAATTGAAGAGGGAACTTGCAGAGGTCCCACCCTGTGTGGCTCACTACCCCCTGGGGGTTGCAGATCAGTTATCCTGTATATTAGATATTTGCAGTACAATGGTAGCAAACGTATGAAGTAGCAACGAAATAGGTTTATGGTTGAGAGTCACTACAATATGAAGAACTGTATAAAAATGTCCCACCACTAGGAAGCTTAAAAACCCTCCTGTTGAATAGCTAAGATCATTTTAATCTCTATAGGAAAACCTTCCAAAGTCTACATTACCCCCATGGCCTCTCTATTCTTAGTTCACTCCATCTCTAACTCTAATCGTTTCGTTAAGACCAATCCATAAAATTGGTACCACACTACACTGGAGCTTAAACTATCTCTCAAAAATGTCTGGGTATTAATTGGTGCATCTTTCTTTCCTTTCTTGACATCTTCCAGAGGCGCTGCAAACCTTCTTGCCTTTGTGAAGAGTCTCACGACTCCCCCATTGTTCTCCTGTCTCACTACAAGCTCTGTCCACCAGAAATTTCCTAATGTTGTGTTTCATACTGCCAGGCCAAACAATTGATTATGCACCGCCTCCTGTTTCCTCTATTTGATGTTCATTGCCCTCTAAAAATTCTTATGCAGTCCACATGGCCACAGTTCTGTCTGCTACATTTTTGATCATTGCTATAGCCTCTGGCATTACATTGGAAATATCAAGCATTATTTGTATCTGTTGAATAGTAATAGTCTGATGTCTGTTTATTTTATAAATGACTTTGTTTTCTTCCCAGAAGTGACTTAAAACGAGAGAAATCACACTCAGGTGATCCTGAACTCTTAGAATGGGAAAGTAGATGGAAAGAGGCCTTAGAAATCAGATCAGTAAAGCACTGGCTGCTCAGAAGGACTTATTCCCTAGTCCTACATATGGGCATTGTTTCCAAGGTGATGAACTTGAGAGAAAACAATGACACAAAGTGATATTGCTGTGTTGCTTGGTGACACTGTCACTGCAATTAGGGGTGGAACACACTGGAAGGCTCAAAGACTATCCCACCCATCGCCTGCAGATAAACGAACCTGAAACCTAGGAATGAGAAAGAACTCAGGCAGAGGCAGGTTCATGGGTGTGTAGCTTAGCCAGTAAGCAGAGCAGGGACATATGTTTGGCTTGTTCCTCTGCTGTTGTCATCTTGAAGATCTTCCTAGTTTCTCTAAAGCAAATTGTTACTGCACTAAGATCTGCAACTTACACAGCTATTTGTAACTATCTATTTGGAACATGTGAAAACTGAGTGGTCCTTGTGAGGGCTCTGGGGACAGCGTAGCAGCCAGACTGAGTCTCATCCTTTCTCAATACTATGACCTCACTACATGCCCCTGGAAATGGTCATCTAAGGAAAATAAGGCTTCAGTTAAAAAGACAAAAGATAGTGAAGAGCCTACAAGACCCAATAATCAGATGATCTTGAAAGCATTTGGCTCTCTCAGATATTCAAAGGGTAATATGACTGAGGGTTCACATAGGGCAAAGAGTCTTCCGTATAAATTCCAAAACATTACTATCTGAATTCTGCTATAAAAAGAAGGGGAATTCTATGTTTTCACTCAGGATATATAACAACTAAGCTATTGTGTTTGGTCCCAGATGAATACATATAAACACAGAAGAAACATCTCTGATGACTTTGGCAAATGAACAAATATTTATGTCTTTCCCCAAGGCCTAGCACACTTGAGCATGGGGTGTTTAATGGACTGTCTGTAAGCTTTTCTAGAGGAATGAATAGGCTCTGGTGATGGGATTGTCAGTAGTTATGTGAGACAGACACTTGTGGGCAAACTCCCACATTAGCATACTTTTAGAAGGTTGCAGCTCAAACTCTGAGTCCAAGCATACTTAGAAATAGACATGTCCATCCTCTCTGCCATGCAAGCTAAGCATGCCCAGCTCACGCCCATCACTTAACCCCTTTTGTAACGTGTACTCCATGACCTTGAACTCAAAATGTCCAGGAATATGTTTTGCATTATGGCCTTAAGTTGAACATGCACAGCAATGGACCTCAGTAACTGAGTATGCTTGGCCCACTCTTAAAGCGCATGAACTCCCAGGACAAGTCTCCATGTTCCTTTTGTTCAAGGACAGTGTTGTTTTGAAATTAATCAATGGTCTCTTTATGTGCTGTAGAATATTAAATAAATCCCGAGTTAATGATAAGTAAATGTAGTCTTACTTCTTTGTCATGGTTATTTTGGTTTTACTCAAGCCAAAGTACAAACCCATTGGTTGTTGTTGTTGTTGTTGTTTTACAAGATCACCACATATCAAACTATCCAAAAACCACTGCTTTCGATTACAAGATATTCCAGATTCCAGAAGCTTAAGAAAAAAGCCAAAATTTAAGGCCTAGAAAGAGTAAGAACTAATACAATAGAGAAAAATTAAACCATAAGAAAATGGGGGCGCTAGATGTATCGCCTGGCAGGGAAGAGGTCTCAGTGTTCCTGTGAAAGACTTGGGTTCAGTTCCCAGCACCCACTTTGGGTAGCTCACATCTGGCTGTCACTCCAACTGAAGGGCATCCAACACCCCTTCAGGTCTCTCAGGCACCCACATTCACACTCACATGCACACTTCACCTTATACCCAAACAATTAAAAAGTAATAAAATAACCTTTTTAAAGGAAATGAACGTATAAAATCTGTTTATTCACTAAAATTAAGGAAGACTGAAATCCAAATTTCACTTTTTTGAGGTGACAACTAAACATCAGAATCTGCTCCCCTTAGGCCATTTTTGTGGGATTGTCCAAAAATGTCCACAGATTCCATGATAGAGAGACAGAGAGAGGGTTGGGGTAGGGGATATCACTAGGTAATAAAGCCGGAGAACTTCTGAGATGGTGGGCTTTTTTTCCTGACCTGAAACAAAAGCTTAGCATCTTAAAACAAAGGCCTCGTGGGCCTTTTCTCCTTCTAGTAGACAGAGTCAACAAGTTCAAGACTGCATCAGGATATAATGATTGTAGGTCAATCAAGGTTGGATAAGGACATGTTTGTACAACAGTTGTGGCCAATCAGCTCTCCTGATCTTCAAAGTGACAAACCCTGAATTAGGGGAGGAAGACCTTTCAAGGACTTGAAAAGCCCCAGCCCTGGATTCAGCTTGCCCTCTGATTTGCAAAGGGTATTTTTCTCTGCATGTTTGTTCTCTCATCTCTGTCTATGTGTGTGTGATGTATGTATAGTGTGTGTGGTGTGTGTGTTTATGTGGGTATGTGATGTGTATGTGGTGTGTGTATGTGATGTGTGTATAGTTTATGTATGGTGTATGTAGTGAGTGTGTGTGATGTGTGTGTGTGTTTGTGTGTGTGTCTGTGTATGTGTGTGGTGTATATGTGCTGTGTGTGTGGATGTGGTATGTGTATGGATGTGAGTATGTGTGTGTGTTTTGTAACACCTAATAAAAGCCTGTCTTTATTAGCAAAAGAAGAAATAAAGTAGAGATAAAGGAGATATGGAAGGAAGAAAATGCACCCATTAATATCATAACACTACAAAGAGAGTTACTACTTCTGCCAAACTCATTAACATTCTGTAAGAAAACTTACAAAAGCACTTTGCACGTGTTAATTTAGTAATTGCAGTAGTCTGGAATGAGCGATTCTGCATAATTTACAGGATGAGGGAACTGGTGCACTGGAGGACTTTGGGAGTTTGATCACAATCACACAGCTAGGAAATAAGGTTGAGGTTCTTCCCAGGTCAAAATCTTAAGTACTATAGAGATTGTCTAAGTCTGTCCTCAAAGCTTCACGGGTGGAGGAGAGAGGTGCTCTCCACACCAGACTTGGTACATGAGAAGCACACCTAAAGTCTAAAGGGAAAGGACTCTGGCTCTGGCTTCTCTGAGGGCAATACCTTTATACAATTCCTTATTCCTCATCTAGTGTCCTGTCTCCACCCTGGACCTCCAACCAAGGTCTTTGCAGATCACCTGCCTTCTTAGTAAAAGAGGATGAGTTGGAGACCACAGACACTCCCCTCCTGTCACCCAGCCCTGTGGTTTGACACACTGCTTTTTCCCTAGTAGTCCTGTTCACAGCCCCATCCCTACCCCTAGCCTCAGGATCCATTCAAACACCTTTTGTTGATGAGGCCACAACAAAGAGAGCACTCCCAATCTGGCTCTGATCTAACTGACTCCAGTTAAGTTCCTTTCTTAAGACAGCCTGCCCTTTCTTAAGACAGCCAAATGCAACAAAGCATCATCAGCCTCCCCCAACGTGAGCCCGCCCCCTTGCCTGGACCAGCCCAGTAAGTGGTTAAAGGCTTAGCTCTTTCATTCCAACTTAGATGTAATGAACTCCTCCACATTTGGCAGCTAGCTCTCTGCAGCTCAGCTGAGCTCCTGACAGAGGTCTGTTTCATTTTGTTTACTTGTTCCCTGCGTTTAATGAATGTCACAGTAGATGAAACAAATGCGTTTCGAATACCAAAGGGAGGAGGCTGGTGAGCCGGCATTCTTTCCTGTATCAGCTCCATTCCTGGTTTGGGGGATGGCGGTGTTTGTTGTAAGACGTTCCGAAAACCGAGGAGGAGATGAGTGCAAGAATTCCCAGACCAGATGCTCAAGGTCTCATAACTAATTTGTTTGCAAGATACCTGCCATTGGCAGGTGATGCTGCCTTCCTCCTGCCTGCATGAGCATGTGTGATGAAATTTAATAAGAGCATCATTTTTGTAACTTGAGTGAGCACCTTTCACTGGCCTCTGTCAACAAGGAGGATGCTAGGCACTGTGGGTCTCCCAGCTGGGGGCTTGTCATTGGTGAATGCGATCTTAGGATGGATGCAATTTCTTTCCTGATGTTTTGTGTTTCACAGGAGAGATGCATGAACCCAAGCTCAGTTTCTCCAAATGGAGTCTGACATACATTTAAAGACATGGTCCTCAAAGATGATTTTTGGTTCTCTTAAGAACCAAGCTGCCTGCTGGGACTAGATGTCCCATGGAGGGGTGATTGGTATGCAAGGCTGGACTTCCCTTTTTCTGTAGAGGAGAGCTGGTAATGGGGCGGGCAGAGGTTCTGTAAGGGCAGGACTAAGAGGAGAGGAGGGAGGGGCTGCAATTGGGATGTAACATTTTATAAAAAATAAATTATGAAAAATTATGAATAAATAAATAAATAAATAAATAAATAAATAAATAAATAAATAAATAAGCAAGCTGCTGCTTTAGCCGGCTGATGAATGGCAAACACGGGATCCATGATCCATGTGTGTATCTGGAAAAGCAGCAGTGGATTGTATCAGGATCCCATTCCCCCCCCCCCCCCCCCCCCCCCCGGCCTAGGTCCTCTCACTTGTGTTGGCACTGCAATATCTCTTATTCTGTGTAATCGTTAATTAGGGGAGGGAGACCTTATTAATGCAATTTTATAAACGAGATGACTATGACCCCAAAGGGGGTGGCAATAATTTATACTACATTCTGTAGCTTAGAAATAGAGGCAGAAGTTAACCCATTAGGGTCTAGCTGCAAGGTTCACCCATCATTTCATGCACATTAGTTTTGCTAATTCCAATGATACAATAAAATGGCCCTGCAAAGAATTAACTGTGCGGTTATTTAATGAGATGAATGGCAGCTCATGAGTTCAATTCCCAACACCAGCAGCTCACAACTGCTGTCACTCAAGTTCCAGAGGATCTGAAACCATCACACGGACACATATACTGTCTCTGATACTCATAAAATAAAAATAAAATCCTAAGAAACATGAAGTTCCTCCATTAAAAAAATAGAGTGGCAAGTTATTGAGGAAGCTGCCTGACTCTGAATTCTGATTTCTGTATGTGCATGCATGAAACACATATGCATGCACATACATGAACACACACACATATGTGTGCATGAGAGGCAGGGAGGTGGAAGAGAGATTAGATCCATAATTCCCAATAAAGCTTGAGGAAAGGGACTGGAAGGTAACCACAATTAGAAGTTACGCTCTTGCTGAGGATTGGAGTTCAGGTCACAGTAGCCATGTTGGGTGGCCGTGCACAACCCCCCTGCAATTCGAGATCCAGAGTGATCTCTGCAGGTACCTGCACTCACACGGGCATTCCTACACAAAGATGAAAACACACACACACACACACACACACACACACACAATTAAAGGCAATTAAAGTGAGTATTTTTTAAAAGACCTCTGGGAAATGAAGAATCCTACTACCTCTTTTGATCTTGATCTTATTTCAAAGTACATCATGAATAGACATCGTCATTACAAAAACATTTCAGATAGATTCATATTCTAGGATGCTAATTTTATGAATAATGGGAAAATGTTTAAGTGCAAAAGCTATCAAATGGTTGTCTATGCTTATGACAACATTGACGAAACTTATGGTTAAGTTTCATCTATGCATTTGCACACCCTTATGATAGAATACTAGCACATGCCAAACCACTCCATTTTGCATATGTGCTTTGTTTGTTTTGTTCTGTTTGGTTTTGTGTTCAAGACAGGGTTCTCTGTGTAGACCTGGCTGTTCTGAAACTAGCATTGTTGAGCATCCTGGCCTCAAACTCATAGATATCTTCCTGCCTCTGGCGGGGGCAGTGCTGGGATTAAAGGTGTGCACCACCCACCACCACAGCCTGGTGCACAAGGCTTTATTTATAGGCTGAGCTTAAAATGTGAAATTGTTTTCCTACCTATAGCCTAGAAAAGAAATCACTATAATTTGAGTCAACAATCCTCCCAAGATGGTTGGGATGGAGGTATTTTTTTCTTCTTTATAGTTACTATGTTTACATTGTTCTAAATGTTATTGAATGTATATTGTAGGTAAGCACAGATATTAAAACTTCAACCAGCAACTACAAGCTGGCTATCTACAGGCTACACCTACAAACTCGCCTCCTCAGATTGGGACAGCCAAGTGATCAGCTGGGAAATCGTATAGGGTGGCAGACTCTTCAAAGTCTGGAGAATGTAAGCTTTTGCACTTCAAGCACGTTTCAGAGTTGTGCCCGTGGGGCTGGTCTGGGGAGTGCCTGGGAAGTAGAGTTTCCTATACAAAAATGCAAGAAAGAATCACTTCAGGTCCACAGTCTAAGAGCTGACATCTACAAACTTCCCCTTCTATTTCTCTCCAGGGAAACCCAGATGAGTAAGTTTTGATGCCTGGTTCTCCCACCCACTGGGAGCCTTGCCCTTCCCTGGTGCCCTCTGCTCCACTGCAATTCTGAACTCTGTCATGTAGCCTGTGAGGTTTTTCTTCTCCTGGGTAACCTTCTTTTGCCCCTGTTTTGAAATTAAATTCCATTTGTTCTGCTCATGTTGGCACAGAAATTGTCTCAAGTTAGTCTAATAAAACCATCACTAAAACAATTTTCTTGAGTAGTGTAATTATAGAGTTGGTAATTATGCTCCACTAAATGAATAGTGCCGGTTAGATTACATCCAGACAAGCACCGCATACCCCATCCTATTTTAATCACTCCTTAAATGCAATCCTGTTAGTGGGGGAAGGCATTTTACAGGGTAGTGGCAAGACCATCATACAGACTTCCATTAGATTATGTCACCTCTAAAGCTAGGACGAATTGACAGATACCATGCTATCCATTACATCACCTGTGGGGGGAGGAGCCACACTTGTGGGAGGGGCTTCCTTTGATGTGTGGGATCTGGGTCCCTCATCTGCTAGCTGTCAGATGACAATCTCTACCAAAGCTTTGCCTCGCCTTTTCACACCCTCTCTTCTGCGGAGACCTTTGACTTAGCAACTGTGGCCAAGCTTTTGCGTCTCTGTTGTTTGCTTTAGTATTGACTTCCATCCTGCATTTGAGACCTGCTAGCCTTCTCTGTGTCACCAAGACAGTTGTGATTCTTTGGAAGTAGAGACTATGCACATCCTGCAGGACCAGAAATGCTCTCTGCTGCCTGGAGCATCCACTCTAGTCAGCAAGGAGAGATTCACATTGTATTTTATATCCAAGCACCGGCCAATGGCCCATGGAAATTAATAAGACTTTGACCCATCTTCGTGGATGGAGCACTCCTAATGCTTGATGGTCAGCCGTTGGATGTTTAACATTGATACTGGCTTTAGTTGTATTCATTCTATTTAGTTGGCCCTGGGATCTCTATTTCATAGGCATGAAACTTACACTCAGGGAGCTAATATGAATTGCCCGTGTTCAATCAACTAGGAAATGCAGAGTAGCAATTAGAACTCATGCTTTCTCAAATCTTGGGAGCACACTAATGCTGAGCTGGTATAGCTATTTGCTGTCTCAGGTCTTGAGTCCATTCTTATTGCAACAGATCAAGACACCTTCTTATATCCCCGTACAAGTTAGCAAAGGTTCTCTGATAGGTCATGTTGTAAGAAATTATATGCTTGATCTAAGATTTGCATGATGCTTGTCAAAGCAAGAGTTTTTAACATATTATAGTTTGGGGTGAAGGGAACCCATGTCTCGAGAGAGAGCTGTGAGTTATAGAGTCAGAGAAGCAACAGTTGCTGTTTCCAGTCACATGCCAGTTGCTGGAGGAATGTGTACATGGCTTTAAAAGCAACACTAAGTCCCACAGTGTTGTATCTACCACTCCCCCACCACGAGGAGCAGTTGCCTCTTCATCGTTTCTTACTAGGCACTGAACACAGGGCCTCCTGTGTGTGTGTGTATGTGTGTGTGTGTGTGTGTGTGTGTGTGTGTGTGTGTGTGTAAGCCAGCACACAACCTTAGGTATTAATGCTACTCCTCAGGCAACCCCTATCTTTTTTGAGAGAGGGTCTCCAACCACCTTGCACCTCAGTGGTTCTTAACCTGTGGGCCATATCCCCTTTGGGGTTCAAGTTGCTTTTCACAGGGGTCTCCTAAGACCATCAGAAAACACATATATTTACATTATAACTCATAACTAGAAAAGCTACATCTATGAAGTAGAAACAAAAATAATTTTATTGGAGGTCACCACAACCTGAGGAAGTGTATTAAAAAGTTGTAGAATTAGTGTGATGGTTTGTATATGCTCGTCCCAGGGAGTGGCACTATTAGAAGGTGTGGCCTTGTTGGAGGAAGGGTGTCACTGTGGGCTTGGGCTTGGAGATCTTCCTCCTAGATGCCTGAGGATGCCCAGTCTGTTCCTGATGTCCTTTGGATAAAGATGTAGATCCCTCAACTCCTCCTGCACCATGCCTGCCTGGATGCTGCCATGCTTCTGCCTCGATGACAGTAGACTGAACCTCTGAACCTGTAAGCCAGGCCCAATTAAATGTTGCCATTTATAAGACTTGCCTTGATCATGGTTTCTGCTCATAGCAGTAAAACCCTACCTAAGACCATTAGGAAGGTTGAGAACCATTGCTCTACCTCACCAAGCAGACTAGGCTGACTAGTTACAGTCATCCTCAGAACTCACCTGTCTCCAGCTCCTCAGCACAAGAACTGCAAGCTTGCACCACCACTCCAGGCTTCTACAGGTGGGTTCTGGGGATAAAATTCCAACCTTCATGTTTGCAAGACAAATATTTTACTGACTGAGGTAGTTCCCTATCCCTATTTTTTAATCTATAAAATGAAATTAATTATGCACATTCCCTAATGTTTTAGGGAACTGTGTTTATATGTGTACGAAAATACGATAAGGCACATAAGAGCATCTTGTGAAGTGGAAAGGATTATAACAAATAAATTATTATCATCATGACTTAATCAGATCCAGAATAATCAGTGAATTGAGATTCGTTTCTGGAGGTTTTGATGTCTTATGTCATAGCAAGGAAAACTAGAGTTCTATTACATGAAGTATTATCTATATTTATGCATTGGACTCACTAAACCATGGCAGTCCTACGAGACAGGAGGCTCGAGCGGATGCTGCAAGCCCTCTTAGACGTTTGCATTTTCATCCTGCTTTCAATGTTCAGCCTTTCACTTCCCTCTTCAGTAAAAGAAACTGCTCTGTTCTTGGTTGATTGATTCTAGGAATTTGCTGAATATAGCTACGCTTTGACATATTTGCATTTTTAAATCTCGAAACATTCGTTCGGGTTTTTTAAAAAATGAGTTTGTTTTGAGGAAATGTACAACTTCTTGAACTAATGGCAAATGAAGTTAATAAAATTCATACCTGCTGTGGGCCATGATGATCAGAGATCAAAGGGGAAATAAATCAAAGGCTAAATTCCAAACGCTCTAACTGCTGCATGCCCCGTTCATTTCGGTAGAAATACTTTCTGCTTGGGATTAGAACGAAGAAGCAGAGAACAAATGCTTCTCCCTTTTAAGTTGTTTCCTGTCTTCTCTTTCAAAAACATGGGAGATTTGCATTGCCTCTGTCCTCCGCTATGGCCACACAGGCATCAGTGACTTGTTGGCAAAACTGGCCAAGTGTGGTATATGCATAATGTTACAGTGTTCATCTTCCTGGGAAAACGTGTCTAGCTGGTTTTCATTGTGTTTGCTGATGACTTGTTAACAACAATTACATTCTAAAATGAACTTGAAAAAATGATCATAAATGAAACCCAAAAATTTCAGGCATAGTTCTGCTCAGTTCTTTTACATACAACTCTGGTACTGGCTAGTGAGATAAAACCCCCTTGTCTAATGACACTCTCACTTAAAATACATCAGTGATTATTTTTAAAATAAGACAAACGCAGGACCTGGAGAAATGGCAGGTATAAGGGTGTGTTATGCAAACTTGGATATCAGAGTTCGGCTGGAATTTCTCCCTATAGTAAAAGGAGGTAACTGACTTAACAAAGTTGTACACTGACTTACATGTATGTACACACTCCCATTCAACACACACACACACACACACAAACACACACACAGAGACACACATACATATACTAAATATGTAATATTATAAAACCAACAATAATAATAATAACAATAACTAAAGTCACACACCAATAATAATAAAAACAACGATGATAGAAATTGAAATAAGTCACACATACATAAAATGATAATAATAATAATAACCTATCATGGCTCATGTTTGTAATCACAACACTTGGGAGGCAGCAAGTGGGGCATCATGACCTCAGTGCCCACCTCAGCTATATCGAAAGTGAAGTCTAGGATACAGGAGAGAGGTGGGGAGAGAAGAAAGGGGTGGGGGAGGAAGAAGAAGAAAGGGAGGGAAGGGAGGAAGGAGTAGATGGATAAAGAAAGTCTCAGAGATGAGGCATAAATTGAAAGTCTCATGATGTACACTGTAGTAGGCAGAAGGCTCGCTTACCAAGAAGCTTGGTTTAGCTTACTGTGCCAGGATGTGGTGTATGGGGTGAAGTCACAGAGTCAGGAGCTTCAAGCTCCTAGTCACATGTCCACAGTCAGAATGACAGCAAGCGCTCAGCTGCGTTCTCTCCTCCTTGAGTCCAGGACACAATGCAAGAAATGCTCCCAACCACAATTAAGATGGGTCTTCTCAGATCAGTGAGTATAAAATAATCCACCCCAGGCATGCCCAAGGGCTTATCTCCCAGCTAATTCTGTCAAGTTGACAATTACCACTAATCATCCCATGATCCTCTCTGTACTTTTTGTCCATGTAAAAACTGATAGTGTAAATTGATGAGCTGACAGGAGTCAACGGGAGTGGGGAGGAGGGCGAGGGGGGGCGAGGGCATAGGAATGACAGGGAGGAGCTCGATGCCTATTAGAGCATAGCGATTCACTGACTGTTGAAAGTGCCTAGTGGTTGAGGAGGGACAAAACTTGGTTTTATAGCTCGGATGGTGGGAAGGATGTTAGTCCCATTGTGAGAAATCAAGAATTAGGAATGCTCTTCCCTTTAGATGGAGAGAAACATCCAGTTAGAAAGATTCAACAGAAAGATTCCAGAGGTCCTCGATGGAGCATGGCTGAATATAAAGACGTGGAAGATTGGCTATTAAAATTGTATTTAGAGGCAGGAGGGCAATTAATTTCTAAATTATTAAAGCAGTCTGTATGATAGTGACAACAAAATGGCACTCGCCAGTTTTCCCTCCTACCTCTGTGTCACACAGGGAACTGATAAAGTTCTTAGAGTGGGGAGAAAAAAAACCTTGTCTGGTTTCTTTGTATTTGGATGCAAAGAGAGAACAGACTATGATTTAGTAGATTTAATCAACCTCCTCTGCTAAATCAGATAATTAAACCTCCTCCACCAGACTTCTATTCTCATCTACTTTGTACCTAAATTACTCAATTTGTGTAGCTACATTGATTAAATATCCAACTCCTCCACTTTGTGTGGGATACAACCGTTCAAGTCTGAAAGGCATTTTCCCAAAGAATTTCACTTGATTTAGAATTCTAGGAGCATGTAAAAATGAACCTTCATCAGCAGGGATTTATTTTATTAACACCATTTTTGCATGACTTTAATTCTGTTCTGGAAATTCTTGGTCAATCTTTAAAAAGCTGAATTTATTTTTTTTTTTAAATTAGAGAGGCTAATGACGTCAAGATTCTCTTTCATTTACTGATATCTGAGGGAATTTCCATCAACTGACAATGGAAGAAATTCTTATACTCAAGGTGAATTCTTTATTGTGTGATTAAAAACTAATCATGATTTAAATCTTAGAGTTTTAATCAGCAGACTATGATGCAAATATTCAGTATTTTTAATAAGTGTGAAATCTGCATGCTAAGAATACTATTGCTTCTCAAAGATTTATATATATATATATACTATATACAAGTATATGTATTTTATATAATGTAAATATACATATACACATACATGTTAGTGTAAGAAGCTAACACTTCTCTGTGAAAGGGGAAATATAGAGAGACACTTTGATTCATCCTTTGCTGGGGTTAGAGAGGAGGCTCAGTGGATAAAGCATTTGCCACACGAGCAGAAAGGCCTTGTTTGGATCTCCAGAACCCACATCAAGCTGAAGATGGTCGAGCACATCCAGGTGCTCCTATGCTGAGCTGCGAGGTAGAGAGAGGAAAATCCCAGAATGCCGTGGGACAGTTGGCCTGTTGTACTCGAAGATGAACAAAGTGGTCCTACTACAGGGGAACTGAGAACTTACACTCAAGGTTGACTACCCTTGACCTACACCCACAATTACAGCCCACACACGGTAACATGTCATCATATGTATATGTATACATATGTGTATGTGTGTGTACATGTATATACATGAAATAAGGGAGCTGTTGGTCTCCCTTGTTCTGTGTTGTATCCTAGTTTCCTCTCGAATTGCTGAAAGCATGAGATTTTGCACGTTTCTCAATGCTCATGGAGCTTAGAAAGAGATTCTGAATGCTAGTGACATTTTTACTTTTAATTTCTTAAGTTTCTTTAATATTGCATGGATGAATGAATGTATACCTGGAAAAGCCTATGTACAAATTGATGCAGTTGCCTTCAGCGACCAGAAGAGGGCACTGGATCCCCCTGGAGCTGGAGTTATAGGTAAGATGCTTGAAATGGATGCAAGTAACAAAACTCAGATCCTCTCTGCAAGACTAGCAGCAGGTCCTTACCACTAGGCAATTTCTCCAGTTCCCAAAAGCACTTTAAGAGCGAGTGGTGTGCTTCAAGACTCCTCCACTGAACCATTCTCCATTGCCTACTTTCCTTCCAACGGTTGTTCTCTGGGAGGCCCTCCTCCTGAACTACGTTGATGTTAGATTCCAAGTCAGCGATAGCAGGACATGGTAAACAGACATCACACACTGGCAAGAAGGACTTCTGTAACACAGCCTTGGCATTCGATACAAAAAGGTAGGATTAATGTTTTGAGAGTTAGGTTTAAATGAAAATTGTCTCTATGAAAATTTATTCTCTGTTGGATCTTGCAAGTTCTTGATAGAAAATAGATCCCTAAGAGTGTATGTTGTATATACAATTTGAATTGGAAGAAAATAGTAAACTGTGCAATATTCAGAAGCAATAATTGAGTTGGTGTCGGACAATACCTTTTCTGAGGTTCCCAGGCTATGTATGGAGAGAGGTATGACATGGGATTCTGTGTTATGCAATAGCAGAGTCCCACTTAGGGTTTTAAAGATGATCAGAGGCAACAATTTTCACCTTTGTTGTTTTCTTTTTATTTTTAAGATCTGCTAATTAATTAACTTTCTCATCTCAGCTTCCCCTCCCTCCTATCCAGCCAGTTCTGCCCCCATCTACCACTCCCCCTCTTCTCCTTATAAAAGGGGAGGCCTCCCATGGATATCAACCACCCTTGGCGATCAAGTTGCAGTAAGTCTAGGCTCATCTTCTCCTCTTGAGGCTAGAAAAGGCAGCCCACGTAGAGGAAAGGGTCCCAAAGGCAGGCTACAGAGTCTGAGACAGCCCTTGCTCCCACTGTTAGGAGTCCCAGCTGCACAACCGTTACATAAAGGGCCAGGGTCTGCCCCATGCATGCTGTCTGGCGGGTGGTTCAGTGTCTATGAACCCCGATGGAGCCAGGTTGGTTGATTCTGTAGGTTTTCTAGTGGTGTCCTTGACCCCTCTGGCTCGTTCATCCTTCCTCCCACTCTTCCACAGGATTCCCCAAGCTCTGTTTAATGCCTGCTTGTGGATATTTCTGCATCTGCTTCCATCACTTGCTCTGTGAAACATCTCTGGCGACAGTTTTGCTAGGCTCCTGTTTGCAGTTATAGCCAAATATCATTAATAGTGTCAGTGGCAGGTTCCCTCTCATGGAATGGGTCCCAAGATGCCCCAGTTAGTCCTTCCCTCAAACTCTGCTCCATCTTTTACCCCTGCACATCTTGTAGGAAGAACAAGGTTTTGTGGTTGGGCCAATGTCCTAATTCCTCCATCAGAAGTCTCGCCTGGTAACAGGAGATGGCTGGTTCAGGCTCCTTGTCCCCCATTGCTATGAGTCTGAGCTAGGGCCATCCGCATACTTTCCTAGCGGTTTCCATTGACCTAGGTTTTAGCTCATCTCATCCCAGAGATGCCCCTCCCCCAATTTAGTTGTTTCTCCTAGTACTCTTTCCCTCCACCCTCCCCCAACCTCCTCAATCTGTCCTCTCCCTCCACCCACCACAGATGTCTAATGTAGTTCTCCTCAGTGAGATTGATGTGCCCCCCCTTGGGCCTTCCTTGTTACTTAGCTGTTGCAGGATTGTCCCTGTCCAATTACATTAGGGCAGCAGGAGGCCTGTGATTGGACAGGGAAAAGAGAGGGGGCGCTAAGAGTTGTGGGAACAGGGATAGTCAGAGAGAGAGGGAGAGGGGAGAGAGAGAGAGAGAGAGAGAGAGAGAGAGAGAGAGAGAGAGAGAAGAGAAGAGAAGAGAAGAGAAGAGAAGAGAAGAGAAGAGAAGAGAAGAGAAGAGAAGAGAAGAGAAGAGAAGAGAAGAGAAGAGAAGAGAAGAGAAGAGAAGAGAAGAAGGGGAGATGGCAGTGGACACGTGGCCATGAACCAGTGTGGCTTTAACCAGCCAAAGGTAGTTATGATATCATAAAGTTGCAATTATCGGGATAAACCTTTTATTATTATCAATTGGCTCTGAAATTATTGTATTGACATCTTGTAAATTGGTAATTTATTGATACATAAATCTGGTTAATTACAAGCTTCAAGAGTTTTGCTTTAATTGGTTACTGGAATGTGGGACCACTGATGGAGGAGAGGGAACTAGTGGTTCCAGGGACAAGAAGGCCAGAAGCTGCAGGGGCTATCTGGAGAGAGTTGCTGGTGGCAAGCCCTCGGAGCTCAGTCTGGCCCCACTGGGGAGTTGGTGGGTTGAGAGAAGCAGGAGCGCAGAGAGTTGGCAGGTTCATTTTTAACATTTCCTGCAGCACTTAGCGTCTTTGGATTTGTGTATTATAGTGTGATTATCCTGTACTTTATGTCTAATATCCACTTATAAGTGAATACATATCATGTTTGTCTTTCTTTTTTTAAGATTTATTTATTTATTATATGTAAGTTCACTGTAGCTGTATGCAGACACACCAGAAGAGGGCATCAGATCTCATTACGTATGGTTGTGAGCCACCATATGGTTGCTGGGATTTGAACTCAGGACCTTTGGAAGAGTAGTCAGTGCTCTTAACCACTGAGCCATCTCTCCAGGCCTCCATGTTTGTCTTTCTGTGTCAGGGTTACCTCATTCAGGATGATATTTTCTAGGTTCATCCATACGCCTGAAAATTTTCTTGACACCCTTATTTTTAATAGCTGAGTAGTATTCTATTGCATAAATGAACCACATTTTCTTTGTCTCTTTTTTGATTGAGAGACATCTAGGTTGTTTTCAGTTTCTGGCTATTAAAGATAAAGCTACTATGAACATAGCTGAAAAGGTGTCCTTGTGGTACAGTGGAGCATTTTTTAGGTATATTTTCAGGAGTTGTGTAGCTGGGTCTTGAGGTAGATCTATTCCCAATTTTCTGAGAAGCCACCATATTGATTTCCAAAGTGCCTGTACAACTTTGCACTCCACCAGCAGTGGAGAAGTGTTTTCCTTGCTCTACGTCCTCACCAGCATGACCTGTTGCATGAGTTTTTCATCTTAGCCATTATGACATATGTTAAGATGGAATCTCAGAGTTGTTTTGATTTGTATTTCCCTGATGACTAAGGATGTTGACCATTTAAGTGCTTCTCAGACATTAGAGATTCATCTATTGAGAATTTTCTGTTCAAATATATATGCCACCACAATGTAAAAAAAAAGTCATAATTCCTTTTGTTTTTTTAAAGATGAAAGATTTGTCTCAAGTCCCCATAGCTCCTGAAAGTGCAGTTGCTCTCAGTTGAAAACTGTAACTTCTACCTCCCAGTCATTTGGATTTAAAGTCTTCCACCAGCTTCATCCTTTCCAGTAGCATCTCAGCTAGAGGTGCCTACTTTCTACACTTTGATCTGTTGTGAAGCTCTCTCTTCAATAGTCTTGATTCACTGCAAAAAGAAGTTTCTTTGATGAGAATTAGAGCTATACTTATCTGTGAGTATAAAGGTAAGTATTTAGAATGCAATTAGAAATCATTTTGGGTTAAGAAAACGACTGTCTTAGGCTGTCTTCTCAGGTCTGTGAAATCTCCAACCATGGAAATTATAGTATTAGATATGAATTATGCTCTATTGAGTGGGCCTCAAGTTCAAATAGACAGATGCTGGTTACCAGCAAGATAAAAACGACACTATTGTACTATTGGGGAGATTTTGCTGGTCCAATTAGTGTGATCCGTAGCCTTTATGATTAGGTAGCTGTACCAAGGGTTGCTCTTATTCAGAGCTTGAAAGCACCCCCTGCTACTATGAGAGCAAGTTCTCATGGAGGGGGCTTCCAGGTCAGTCCTAGCTTGACTCCTCCAGTTCTATATCTTAAGTCTGTCATGTCTTCAGCTGTAGAATTCTACTTTCAAGTGCTGGACGGGAACCAAAATTGATGACATACTGTTTTGGAAGACACTTGTATTCCTGTAAACAATAACTCTAGTGGAAGTTTCCCATGCTTGGCAATAATTTTTAAAATCAGAAAAATAAGCTATTATTTTTAAGTGCTCCAAAAGTAGCCTACAGCAGTGTGGTAGTCTGCTTCCTTGTGGGAAGTACTGAACTAACACAACATGCCGCATAAAATTCAGCTCCAAATGGACCGAAGACTTTAACAGAAAACAGGATACACCAAATCTAATAAAATAACTTTCTCTTTTATACAAAATAGTGTGGAATAGCCTCGAACTCATTGCACAGGAAACAACTTCATGAACAGAGCACCAAAAACTTGGGCACAAAGATCAATTCATAAAGGGGACTCTATGAAACTGAAAAGATTCTATAAGGCAAAGGATTCTGTCAAATGGACAAAATGGCAACTTATAGAATGGGGAAAGATTTTTCACCAACTCTTTGTCTGTCAGGGGCCTAATATCCAAAACACAAAAAAACTCAAGAAGCTAGACTTCAACATACCAAATAATCCAATTAAAATCTCTACTGAAGAGAGAGCTTCATGAATGATCAAAGTGTAGAAAGTAGCTACCTCTATCTGAAATGTTATCAGAGAGGATGAAGCTGGTGGAAGACCTTAAATCCAAATGCCTGGGAGGTAGAGGTTGCAGTTTTCAACTGAGATCAACTGCACTTTATTTTCTACTTGCAGGAGGCATGGGGACTTGAGACAACTCATTCATTAAAAAAGAAAAGGAATTTTTTTTACATTGTGGTGCTGGTTACTATCACGCCTTTCAACTCCATGATCTGTTCATGAAAATAACATATACTCACTATTTATTTGAATGTCAAGATTCTGAGATGAACAATTAGAATTTTATTAGTTTTTGTGCATACATCTACTTTTTATCTAAATGCTCTATTAGTTATTCTCACAAACTCACTAATAACAAGCATCTAAATATTGTACTAATGAATGTAAATTACCTTCTATTTCATTTTAACATCATAATCAATTGATATTTTGTTATAATTTGAGACACTGATATTTATGTCATGAATTGTATATTCATGTTCTTTACTTCATTTATTTTAAGGCTATTAGCTCTTTGCTTATTTTTAGTATATTAAAGAAATTATTTTTTCTCTGCACTGTTTGCTGTAAATATTCCTTCCAATCTGCTGTTGTGGTTTCAAATTTCTTTCATGATGACATTTTGCATACTAAGCTCAATGCTTTGAAGAAGCACAAATATTTCCCTTGGTCCTTGCCACTATCTCTTTTATATTCATAATACCCTTGTCTATATTTTAATATTATGTATCATTTCATCTGAAAATATTTGTCTGTATTTTTAATACATTTTAACACACCTAAAATTTATTTCAGCATGTTCTATAAGAGGAATACTAAGAACCCAGTTTCAAATATGTTTTATTGAGTACATTTGACTCATCCATTAACTTAAGCTGTTTTACAAATCCCTGTTGAGTGCCTGCCATGCATGCAGCTTTATGTAGCTATATACAATTACTAACAACAACAGACTATGCTTTTCTCCATGAGTTTATGGTCTGATAATGAAGACAAATATTAAACTAATAAATACATATTAGTAGTGACCTTTAATTTGAACCATGAAAACAAAGAAGAGGGCATAGAATAATGGAGAAACAACTTGTATTAGAGACAAAGCTCTTCCATTTAAATTTATTTAGCATGTGAGGGCAAAGGACAACGTTTTGGAGTCAGTTCTCTCCTTCCACCTTTATATAAGGTGTGGTTTTTCAGCTCAGGTACCCAGGCCTTCACAACAAGCGCCTTTACCCTTGAGCCATCTTGCTTTCCATAATTTCAAACCCACCTTAAATTATTCTCCATTCACTACCGTTGACCTAATACTCATTTGTTTAAACCAACTGCATACAGCTCTGTGTCACCTGAGTAATTACACATTACAATTTGTTTTAATGTTTGAGCAAATTCTGCCTGATTATTCATAGGCATTTAAAGGTTTGTTTTCTGGTATTTAATGATCCTTGATGCTAGGCAAGTCACAACAGCTGTGAGATTTCATTTTCACTTTGAAACAGACCCATACATACAGAGTTGATTTTCTTTCCCGCTGCTCTCCAGACCGTTAAATAGATTTGTTAAATTTAAGTTGTTTGTAGAGACTTGTGATTTTTTTCCCACCCAGAACCAATCCATTCACAGCAACTGACACTTTTACTTCTTTCTTTTAAATGAGTCTTTTTCTGTCTTCCTGCATTATTGCATTAGCCCAGATTTCTAATGCCATTAGATAGGAGTGAAAAAGAGCAGGTGTACTTATTTCTTTTAACTGCTAGGGGAAGATTTACAGTCGCACACCTCTGACTCTCAGTTTGTGTCTCCTCTTTTCTTCCTCCTTTCCAATGATATAACCCTCTGGGACTTGTAGGGAACCTTTTGAAACACAGGCAATAGAGTATTTACTTTAGCTCATAAATTCAGCTACACCATATTCAGGGATACACGGCATCCTTCAAGGTAGAGAAGGAGCCATTGATGCTTCCTGGGTGATACACAACTTCTCCTCTATCGACGTGCCCCTTAGGCACCCTATTTCATATCTTCATCTATGTAAATATATGATTGGAAAAGGAAGCAGCTAAAGACTCAGACATGGTCACCTAGCTGATAGCCAGGCTGGAAGAGTGCTCAAAAGAGAACAGGTTGTAGATTGAACACATTTTTCGTGAATTACAACAGAGGAAGGAAGAGAAAGGGAGAAGCCATGAAATGTCTATTAAAAGTTCGGGGGATACAGAGGAAAGATTTGCTCACCTTCCAGTTTTCTTTCATATTCATCAGCTAAATTCCGATACTTGGTCCCATGTTAAATCTTGTCTAAGTTTCCCTTCTCAGCCAAAGCAGGCTGGCATGAAAGGCGATTCATATTCACAGTCGATGCTGAGGAAAATAATCCCCAGGGCTTCCTGCAATCCATCCTGAATTAAAGTGCTTTGGACATTCAGAGCTCGGACTCATCTGTCTCCTGGGATGCTATTAATGGGTTATGCATATTAGGCTATTTTCCAAATCCTGCTCTTTTGCTCTGGAAAATAAATTAGGAAATCTAGTTGAGATGCATCTGGAAACCTTTAAGAACTGGGAAAGATTCTTTTCTGAATGGGATGGTGTGAGAATGACCCTGTATGAGTTTGGAGCAAGGGCTGCCGGACCTCTCCAGGTCAGGTCTAAGACTTGAATTTCAGAACACTATGACTGTCTAAGCAACAATTCCCTGGGGCATAGATTTCAAATTGGACATTAAATGGAAAAAATTCAATTAATTTTTTTGATGTGGTAGAAAAGCCCTGGGCTGGGATTTTTAAAATATGGCTTCTGTTTCCAACTCTACACCTAATTAGATGGATGACTTAGGAAGTCATTTAACCTTTATGGGCCTCAGATTCATTATCTGTAAATGAGTGTCAGCATGATGATGACCAATGTCCCTTTAAATTACTGCACACTCCCATTCCATCCCATAGTGGGCTAAAGAGATGACTCAGCAGTTAAGAGCACTGTGTGCTCTTCCAGAGGTCTTGAGTTCAATTCCCCGTAGCTGCTCACAGCCATCTGAAACTCCAGTTTCAGGGCATCTGACACCTTCATCTGGCCTTTATAGGCATGTAGTGTACAGACATTCTCTCTCTCTCTCTCTCTCTCTCTCTCTCTCTCTTCTCTCTCTCTCTCTCTCTCTCTCTCTGTGTGTGTGTGTGTGTGTGAGAGAGAGAGAGAGAGAGAGAGACTAAGTGTTCTTATGTCTGAGCGTGATAACATCTGAATCACAGGGTACTGGAAGATAAGATAAAATTATCAATATGTATGTATCACTTAGAGAATAATTGGGTGAGTACTAAGCAATATTTATCTTTTTCTACAATCATGCTTTAATTATTTGGAAAGACATTGTTTGCACGTTCTTGGTTACTGAAGAGTTGAAGTCATTGAAAACAGCCTCTCTTTATTGAAGAAGAAAACATATTGAACTATCTATCGACTACCTACCTCTTATCTGGTCTCACAAGCTGAATCAGAGACTCTGTGTACTCACACAAACTTAAATCTCCCATGGATAACTCCTCACACTTCTGTCCTTAGGTGATAGCTCTTAGCAAATCATGTAGGGCTGGAGCTGACCTTGACCTGGTGACCTTGAACCAAACTTGTACTTTAGGTTTCCCCAAACTTTCCCAGCTCTGTTGTGCAGGTTGGAATTATCAACGTGCATTATAGTTAGGAGGATAAAACTTATATCCAAGAATACAACAACAACAACAAAATGCCCACTGGGCAATCTAATGACAAGTAAGTAAAGTGAAGTATTTGGCATGGTACAAATAGTAAAATGCCCATCTAGTTAAGGCGCAGTTGTATAAACATCGGCAACTGTATATACTGATGTGCTCAATATCCTGCTGAAGTTATAGACTACCAACCCTAGGAAGTTCCCTGTAGCCCTTCCTCAGTCACTGGTCCTCTGTCAGTGTCAACTTGTGCTTTGGCTCCTCCCCCAGAGATAAGTTGTTTCTCACCTTGAACTTCACAGAAATATCACATTTGGTGTCTGGTCCCTTCCTCTAGCTAATGTGTTTGAGATAAATCCCGACTGTTGCATGAGTCAGGGCTTATTTATTTATTTATTTATTTATTTATTTATTTGCAGAGAGGGTAGTATTCATGCAGATATATTGTGTAGTCATTGCTTTGGTTTGATGTGATTGGGTGTTAAGGATGTTTTCCTCTTCAGCTGTTACAAATAAATTTCAATGAGCAGAGAGAATGACCAGCTAGGTATAGTAACTTTTCCTCCCTAAGCTTTGGAAGTTTTCTGTTTTGCATTTAGATTTTCTAAAGAATAAAATGTCTGTAGAAATGGGCCAGTGGTGATGAGCTTGGATTTTTCTTGCAGAGGATGTGAGTTCAGTTCCAGGAACTCAGACTGGAACCAGTCACAACCACCTGGAACTCCAACTCCAGGCCATCCAATGCCCTCTTCCAATGTCCTTTGCTAGAACCTACATACACAAGGGTTGCAATTAGGGAAACTCCCCCTACACACAAATGTGTTTGAGTATGCACAGACACACAGACACACATAGACACACACACATACACACAGAGAGAGAGAGAGAGAGAGAGAGAGAGAGAGAGAGAGAGAGAGAGAGAGAGAGAGAGATTAAAAATAAATCTTAGAGATGGAAAAATCTAAAATTAATCTTTTTTCTATTCTCTCATATATTACACCCTGATCACAGTTTCCCTCCTCCCCTGCCAGTCCGCACCACCCTCTGTCTTCCCTGAACCCACTCCTCTTCCGTTTTCCTACAGAAAGGAACAGGCCTCCCAGGGATACCCTGTTGCAATAAGACTGGGCGTCTCCCCTCATATTAAGGTTGGTCAAGGCAACCCAGTAGGAGGATAAGGGTTCCAAAAGCAGGCAAAAGGGTCAGAGACAGACCCTGTCCGCAATGTTAGGAGTCCAACAAGAAAACCAAGCAACACAACTGTGACATCTATGCAGGGGCCCTAGATCAAACCCATGCAGGCCCTCTGATTGTTGCTTCAGTCTCTGTGAGTCCCTATGAACCCAGGTTAGTTGATTCTCTGGGTTTTCTTGTGGTGTGCTTGACACCTACGGATACTACAATCCTTCCCCCATCTCCTTCAAGTTTTCCCAAGCTCCACCTAATGTTTTGGCTTTGAGTATCTGCATCTGTTTCCATAAGTTGCTGGGTGAAGCTTCCCTGGGGACAGTTGAACTAGATACCGATCTATGAGTATAGAAGAATATCACTAGGAATATCATTGACTTTTTTATTTTTCTTTGCCTGTCATGTTTTTTATCCTAGGTCTCTGGGCTGTCCAGCCCCTGGGTCCTGGCCATCCAGGAAGTATCAGGAGCCAGTACCCTTTTGTGGCATGGACCTCAAGCTGGACCAGTCAATGGTTGACAACTCCCTTGATTTCTGTGCCACCTTTACCCTAGCACATCTTGAAGGCAGGAAAAATGCAGGTTGGAAGATTTTGTCCCAATTCCTCTACTTGAAGTTTTGCCTGATTGCAAAAGATGGCTGTTTTAGGCCCTATATCCCCCATTACTAAGAATTAAGCTAGGGTCACCCTTACAGATTTTCCATGTCCTGGGAGTTTCCATTACACTATGTTTCTACTTCACCCTTGAAGTGCTCCTCCCCCCAATTTCAGTTGTCTTTCTTAGAACTCACTCCTTCTATCATACCTCCTACCTGATCCCTCATGTTCCTGTCTCTACTTGCCCTGAAGCCACCCACAATATCTATTCCATTTCCTCTTCCCAGGGAGATCCATGCAGTCCCCTCGAGCACTCTTTGTTACTTAGGCTCCCTGGGTCTCTGGATTGTAGCATGATTATCCTTTACTTACAGCTAATATTCACTTATAAGTGAGTACAGCCCATGTTTGTTTTTCTGGGTCTGAGTTACCGCATTCAAGATGACTTTTTTCTAGTTCCATCCAATTCCATGAAAATTTTATGAGGTTATTTTTAAATGGCTGAGTGATGCTCCATTGTATAAATGGACCATATTTCTTTATCCATTCTTCTCTTGAGGGACATCTAAGGTATTTTCAATTTCTGGCTATTACAAATCTAGTTGCTACAAACATGATTGAGCTAGTTTCCTCGTAATAGGATGAATCACCCTTTGGGTACTTTCCCAGGAGTAGTACAGCTGGGTCTTCGGGTAGATTGGTTTCCAATATTCTGAGAAACCACCATGTTGATTTCCAAAGTGACTGCATATCTAATAATCAATAGACTCAATTTCCCACTAAGAAGACACAAGCTAACAGAATGGTTGTGAAAAAAGTATCCATCCTCTGCTATACAAGTATGTTTCATACAAGAAATGCAGTTCAATATCAAAATAGACATTACTTCAGAGTAAACGGTTGAAAAAGATTTTTTCAAGCAAATGGACCTAAGAAACAAGTTGGTGTAGTCATTCAAATACCTAACAAAATAGACTTCCAACCAAAATTAATCATAAGATATGGGGAAGGACATGCCATACTCATCAAAGGAAAAATTCACCAAGATAATGTCTCAATTCTGAACATTTATCCCATAATACAAGTGTACCCACATATTAAAAGAAACATTACTAAAGCTTAAATCATACACTGAACCCCACACACTAGTAGTTGAAGACTTCAATACCTCACTTTCACCAATTGACAGGTCACCCAGACAAAAATTAAAAAGAGAAATAATGTACTTAACAGACATTATGAACCCAATGGACCTAACAGATATGCATAGAACATTTCACTTCACTTACACAGAAAAGAATATATATATATATATACTCAGCATCTCATGAACTTTTTCCAGTATCTAAGGAAATTGTAATAACCCTTTGCATGCTATCAGACCTCCACAGATTAAAGTAGAACAGAAAGCCTATAAACTCATGAAAACTGAACAACTCTTGACTGAATGGCTACTGGGTCAAGGCAGAAATAAAGAAATAAATGACTTCCTAGAATTCCATGAAAATGAATTCACAACACACCCAAACTTATGGGACACAATGAAAGCAGTGCTGAGAGGAAAGTTCATAGCACTAAAGGCCTCCCTCCATAAAGAAATTAGAGAGATCTCACAATAGCTACTTAATAGTGGACTAGAAAGCTCTAGTACAAAAGAAGCAAACACACCCAAGAAAAGTAGATGACAGGAAATTATCAAACAGGACTGAAATCAACAAAATGGAGACAAGAAAATCAATGAAACAATGCAAACAAACCAACATTGGTTTCTGGAGAAAATCAACAATATAGATGAACCCTTATCCAAACTAACTGGAAGGCAGAGAGAGAATATCCAAATTACCCATATCAGAAACCAAAAAGGGGACATAACTGAGGAAATCCAAATAATCCTTAGGTCATACTTCAGAAGCCTGTACTCCACAAAATTGTAAGGTGTAAAATGAATTTAAGGGCCACTCAAGTCTTCCATCTTTCCTGAGAATCTAACTCCTTCAAACACTGTTTCTTCGCTGAGTTGCTTTGCACATGCTCAGGTGAAGACAGAGTGACTCACATGGCGCCATCATAAGGCTAGCTGTGCAACCCTCTTATCATCTGCGATGTTCCTGTTGAGTTAATATCATCTCTTTATTAGATAATACCATTTGTCATCCTTAATTGTAATTACCACAATGTGAAGGAGTTTCTTCCTCTTGATACTAGCAATACTAGCAATGTATTTTACAAGTCATTTTATCCAGTTATTGTTGTGGATTTGGTTTATTGCTTGTATTATGTTGATTGGGCTCCCCAAATTCCATGGGAATTTACATGTCTGCGTGGAAGACACTGAGGATCCCTGCCCCCATTTGGCTTTGAGTGGTAAATCAAGCTGCCAGCAGCCAACCGCTGGGCAGGGAGACAGAGGGGACTTTGAGGATTCCTGGGCAATAAACGGAGGAGGGAGAGAGTTTCCCCATTCCAGAAAGGGATAAGATCCAAAGTGCACAAGAGAAAGCATACCAATCATGTAATAGCCAAGGAAGAGTGGCCCATTCCCCCCTCCAACTGGGTGTAAGGTAACAAAGATGGAAGATAGATTTTAGTGAGTAATAACTTGGGAGTATCAGAGAGAAGACATTAGCAACATAGAAGTTTGGCAATGGTCCAGTCATTGAGTTGATTAAGGCATATGAAATATAAGGCTGTGTGTGTGTGTGTGTGTGTGTGTGTGTGTGTCTTTATATGAGAATCCACAGTATTGGGGCAGTAGTGAGGAACTCACACCCAACACCATGGATATTAGAGAGGATTAATCAACTACCCCAGCAACAAATGATAACTATTAATGTAGAAGAGTTAATTTGATTGAAATAAGGAATCAGAGGCTTAGAGACAGATAGGCTACCCCAAGCACAAGCCTGATAAAATTCTCCACATAATGCTTCCAGGGCTCATATACTTAAGTGATAGATGTGTTGACTCTTAGCTTTCCTTCTGTATATTTTTCTTGTCTGTTCAAGTCATGGATCTGCAAAAATCTGCTTCACCATATGGTTAAGTATACTCTTTGCACAATTTGAGTAGACTATTTTGAGGGCATCTATAAAGTCACCATTCAAATGTGTTCTCAGTTGGATGTAGATAGAAATTTAGCCCTAATAAGGTTCATTTTCAAAGCACAGATGAGGGCTTCTACACTCTAGATTCTATACAGAATGTGTATGTATATGTGTTATTAAGAACTGTTCCTCCTGTGTCTGTGATGTGTTTGTATATGTATGTGTGTGTGTACATATATATACATATATGTATGTATATATGTAATTTACCAATAGGTACAAGTGTGTTTCTGCATGATGCTGTATATTCATGTGCTATATTGTACACACATTTGTTTATACACATGTGCCCACTCTGTATATTTTTGTTTCAATGGATATACAGTGTCTGAAAAGGATATGTTTTGTGTTTCTCATATACGCACAGTGTGTGTATGTGCTAGTATCTTTTTTATGTGTATATGGGATAGGTACATGTGCATGCATGTATGGGCCATGTGTGTACATATGTACATATGCATATTAATTCCTGTACATACTTCACACAACTCTACTTGGATCTAAGAGAAATGATAAAAACAGAATTGTATGGCTGAAATAAGCCCAGTTCTTTGATAAGATCCCATCTCTGGTTGCTTAGTGGTAAGAAGCGTTCTTCACTCACTGTGTATTAATTTCTCATGTTCCCATCTTTCCTATTTTTTGTATTCTTATCCCTTTCATAAGTGTGCCTCAGGTGGTCTGGACCTGTGGATGAACACTGTGTTTTAATAGCATCATCCTTCATGCATGTGTTTTAGTGTAATCAAAGCATGTGAACTCTGAATGATGGTGCAGTTCAGTAATCTCCACTACTTAGAAAGCTGAGGCAGGATGGTATAAATGCAGGGCCTGTTGAGACTGCAGAATAGGGTTAAAGTTACCTTGTGCAGCTTACTGAGATCCTGTTCAGGAAAAAAAGGTAATTAAAGGACTAGGGATATAGCTCTGTGGCACTGCCCTTGCCAAGCGGAAAGAAGGAAGGAAGGAAGGAAGGAAGGAAGGAAGGAAGGAAGGAAGGAAAGGAGGGAGGGAGGGAGGGAGGGAGGGAGGGAGGGAGGGAGGGAGGGAGGGAGGGAGGAAGGGAGGAAGGGAGGGAGGGAGGGAAAGAGGGAGGGAGGGAGGGAGAGAGGGAGGAAGGGAGAGAGGGAGGAAGGGAGGGAGGGATACAGAGAGAGAGAGAGAGGGAAACCAAGAGTTTAGTAACAGCTTATCAAAGTTTAATTATTTTCAAAAAGTCAGAAATTACAGTTGTAACTCTCACCATTTTACAAAGAATAGTTAGTTTTTAAAAGAATGTTTCTTCCAAATATAAAACACATACACAGAACTCATTTCTCTTTAGGCGTGATCTTAAAAATAAGGTTCCAGAATTGTCCTACTCTCAGGTCAGCCTATGTGTCCCCCACATCCCATGACTCTGGTTCAAAGAAGCTGCTCAGATATTTTTTGTCATAGCAGAACTTCAGCCCTCCCTATGTCGGTGAGAGTGGTGTTCAGTCCCTTTCAGAGGTGGGAACCCTCAGAGAAACAGGTCTACAGCAGCATATCAGAAACAGAGCTTAAAATTCTGCTTATCATCCAGTATTTGAAATGATGACTCATGAGCAATAAATAAATAGATAGATAGATAGATAGATAGATAAATAAATAAATAAATAAATAAATAAATAAATAAATAAAAGAGTAAGAAGGAAACTGAGCTGGGAAGACTACTCGGTGGGGAAAGCACTTGCTTTGACAATCTGAGGATGTCAGTTCAGATCCCCAGAGCCCACATAAAATGCCAGGCATAGAAAGCACACTTATGCAATGCCAGCAACTGGAAGATGGGAGACAGAGACAGGTCAATGCCTACAAACCACAGACTGGCTTCCCTGGGCGATGTCCAGACGTTCTAGGTCAACAAGAGAGACCCTGCCTCAAACAAGAGGTGGGAGGAGCCTAAGGAACAATGCTTGAGGTTGTCCTCTGACCTCCACATACATATCATGAACACACATGCCCACACACAGCACACATGCATGAGCACACACCACACACACACACACACACACACACACACACACACATGCTTTTTTAAATGAAAACAATCTATATCCTTAATTCCCTTCTAAAGTCTATATTCATGTGCGTCAGAGGCAAACGGTGGCATGGGTCTGGGGTCTCCCTGTAAACTTTCCTCTCTAAAAGGTTTTTGTCAAGTTTTCTAGGTTGTAATGCTCTGCATCCTGAGACCAAATTCAAATCAACAAGGACAGAGGTGCTGTCTTATGGCCTGGCCTCCGGATTTGCCGTGGTGTGGAGACATTGACTGTGGCATTAGAGGGTTCTAGCTTACTGTGGCACATTAAGATTTCTTGTAATTTAAGTTACTGAAACATTGTTTCTTATTGTTCACTTAAAAGCATAATCTGTTTATTACCTAACACACGTGAAATAAGCCTAAACAAACCTACAGTTTCCAGGTAGGAGCCCTATTGGTTTCCTGTACCAATGTAGAAATGTAAATCAGTTTGGATGATGCTCGTTTCCTGTCATAGTCCAGAGTTTATCAAAGAGGGGGGTTTGATCACTGTGGAAAGAAAGGCAAGAAAATTACTATGTATTTCTTAACTTTATTTTCTTTTTACAGTGTTCACATTTGCATGCATTTGTGTATGTATGCATGTATGTATGTGTGCACATGTGTGCATGTGTGTGTGCGTGTACATGTGTGTGTCTGTGTGTGTGCGCACATACATGTGCATGTGTGTGCATGTGTGTGTACATGTGTGTGCGTGCATGTGTGTGTGCATGTGTGTGTGTGTGTGTGTGTGTGTGCGTGCGTGTAGGTCAGAAGGCAGCCTCAGGTGTCAGTCTTTCCACCGTGTTTGAGAGTCTTTTGGTGTTTGCCACAGTCTCCAGTCATTTATGAAGCTGCCTCCCATCTCACAGGGAGCAGGAGCACTAGGGTGACAAATGTGTGCAGCTGCACCCAGATGTACATGGGTTCTAGGGATCACACTCATGTCCTCATGCTTCTGTGGCAATTGCTTTACCCACAGAGCCATCCCCCTAGCCTTATAGTCTTCCTTAACTTTTTACCCTAAGATGTGGCTTGCACTATTTTATCTCCACCTCTCTTGTCTATTGTCTATAATAGGTGTTTCATGGCTAACAAGTCTGGGGGAAGGAAATTGCTGCGATTACTTAATTAACCTTTCTACCTCAGTCTTTTTATTAACAATGAGCACATGGCAAAGGAGATAATGGCTAGAGGAAGTTATTTGGCAAAGTTATGGTCACATCATTCCCAGAATTGTCAGAGTACTACATAAGGACCCAAACACAAAGCAGTCTCCTTCATCAGACTTTCCTCCATACACAGCTATTCTACACATCTATGGCTTATGGTGGGTCCCAAAGTCCCAAGACATGCCTGTTATATATCTCGGAATAAATTTCGGACATGACAGATTGCAGAAGACTAAGCAAAGAAAAATCAGAGCTTTAGATGTAGTCAGCATAAGGATCCCTGCATTTGCAATTGCTGTCATAGACAATAACTAATCAATCTAAACTTTACTCATACATTTAAGCCTGAATAAGTACTTCTGAGTTTTAATATATGATAAAAATTAAAAGACCAAAAAAAAAGACTATTGTACTATCTCATATTGTAAATTATGGTAGTGCCCCATTCATGACTGTGATTCCAACACTGGCAAGTCTGAGGCAGGAAGGTGAAGACCTGAAAGTCACGCTTGGCTATACAGTAAGACGCTACATAAAAGTTCTATTTTTCTGTGTCTGAGTGCTTTGCCTGCTTGTGTGCCTGACCCCATTTCCATACAGTGCTTGGGGAGGTTGGGTGTTGGGTCTTCTGTAACTGGAATGTTGGGTGTTGGGTCCTCTGTAACTGGAATGTTGGGTGTTGGGGAAGGGGTGTTGGGTCCTCTGTAACTGGAATGTTGGGTGTTGGGTCCTCTGTAACTGGAATGATAGATGGTTGCTAGCCATCATGTGGGTTCTAGGCACTGAACATAGATCCTTTACAAGAGCAATAATTGCTTTTAATTGCCAAGCATCTCTCCAGCCACCGAGAGTTCCATTTGCACCTGTCATTTTGTACAAGTGAAGCTCCCAACCTAGTTAGGAATGAACAATGCTTGGGAACTCAAAATGTCAACAAGATTGTGTTTTCCCCTTTCTATACATAGGCTACTGTGGACCCTGGGAGGGCATTATGGGTATTTTACAATAAAAAGGCTTTCAGATTCAAGTGTGAACCAAACCTGCACTTTGCTGACTTAATATACCTTTATCACCCAAAAAAGAAGAGATTTGACAAATCAATGGCTTATTTAGCCATTCAACCCCAAATAAATGGTAAACTTTGTTGAAAAGTTTTTTTCTCACTGACCTGGGTCTCTTTGCCATTCTCTCTTCCTATTATTCATAGATTTAGTCTTTCCTTAATGTTCCATAATTCCTGGATGTTTGCACAGGAAATATTTTTAGATTTCATGCTTCCTTTTACAGAGATACCTGCCTCTTTTATTGAGTCTTCATTGTCTGTGATTCTCTCTTCCAACTCTTTTATTATGTTAGCGAGTCTTACCTTGGAGGTTTCTGTTTGAGTTTCTCATTTTTTCATTGCCAGATTTCCTTCAGTTTGGGTTTTCATTATTGATTCTATTTCCTCTCTTGGATTTTGAATTAATTTATTCATTTCCTTCTAGTTGTTGCTTATGTTTACATAGATTTCTTTAAGGAATTTTATTAATTTCTTCTATCATAAGGCTACATTGAGGTTTTTGCCTTGTGCTTCAGCTATGCCACATTACTCGGGGCCAACTGTGGTAGGGAACCTAGGAGCCAATGGAACCGTATTTTTCTCTTTGTTGTTGATCGTGTTTGTACTCTGACATATAGGAATCTGGGTTCGAGAAGATTGTAACTCTAGGTACTGATATGTAGTCATGTCTTTGCTCATTGACTGTTTTGTTCCTTGGTTTCTGTTGCCCTCTCTGGTTCTTAAGATATAGCATTACCTGATAGAAAGATCTTCTGGGACTCTGATAGATGTGGACACTGATGGTTCCTGATGAACTGTGTTTCTGTATATTCAGAATGGGGGTGGCCAAGGAAGGAAGGTATGAGGGTATTAAGAGGAGGGAAGAAATTGGAGTGTTCTATCAGGAGCTTAGCCCTCTGGGAATGGGGGCAGAGAGTGAGGATAGGTCCTAACAGGCAGTCTTCTACAGAACTAGAGATGAGATGGAGGGATTAGATCAATGTATGGGAAAGGAGCAATAGTCAAGATGTGAAGTTCTCCTTTCTGCCTCATTGGCCTACTTTCTTCTCTGTCAGGCTTGGCTTCTTGGAGAATGCCTGCTTGAGTTGGGGGCAAGGAAAATAGGGTAAGTAGGGAGGGAGATCTCAGGGGAATATCTATGTGATCCACCGGAAGTGTACGAAGAGTCAGGAGGGAAGCTGGTGGTCTCCTACAGAGCTAAGGAGAAAACTGAAGGATTATATGTGGAGGAGAAGTGGGCGAAGTCCTGCAGCTAGCCTGCCCACTTCCTTGGCCCAGAGTCTATTTGATAATTTATGATGCTGCTGCATGAGACTGGTTGTAAGACAAAGGACAAGATAAATAGCCATTTCTAACAGATTCTGGGAAATTATAAGCACTTTATCCACTTTAAATTTTTGTTTATACATGCTAGACAATGATGACTCAGAAATTTTCCTCATAAGCAAATAACTTTGATTATATGTTTATAAAGGCAAAAGGGGATGTCTTATAATTTCTGAATAAGAAATGAATAAAAGAGCCAAACAATGCACTTCAAGTGTTCTTGACATTCTCCTCCCAGACATAATTAGGTTCAGAAAAACAGATATTCATCTAAAATCTCCAAATTGTTAATACAGTAAAAAAAAAAAAAAAAAAAAAAAAAGAACCATCTATGTTGAAGCTCTTTAAACCTAAACTCATTTTGCCACATTAATTTTCTATTTTTGGGGGTGTTAAAATTATATTCATTTGATCCAAAGGTGGGATCCACATCTTTCCAGGAAATATTGGAAATACACAAACATTGAATGAGTGGGCCTTCACTTCAGCCCCCCAAAACGACCCTGGCAGAACTGAAAGCCACTGAGACTGTGTGGATCATCTGCAGGGACATTAGCATATGTCACCACATCGCAGCCAGAACACGAAATGGCACTTATCGGTGACTAAAAATGAAAATGTCCAAAGACAGACTAGAGTACAGTGGAAACAATATTTAATCTTCCTTAAGAGAACATAAAATCAATTCTTCTGTTCAGCTGCAATTATTTAAAGAGCTGAAATGAAACATTACATGATTCTATTATCCTATTCTGGAAAACTAAAGGCACCTAATAACTTTATACTTCAGCAAAACCACAAAGAACATGTAACCTAATTCTCTGTATCTCAGAGGTGATGCTTCAGAGTAGTATATTGACATCCTATTATCCCAACCATTTACTCATTTTCTGCCTTAGAACTAAGTTACACAGTATATCAGGCATCCCTTGCTACATAAAAATAATTTTTTAAAAGATAAATAAAAACAACAACAAAAATCCTAGCTGATAAAAAAAATCGATAAGATTGTGTATTCAAGAAGAATATTTGTGAATGGCTCAGGAGGGTTGGGCTTATCTGGTAATTTTTTCTCATTGTAAGCTGCTTATTGTGAGATATTTTACAAATATCCTGCTGCCTTTATAACTCAATAGACCAATTTCTTCTGACAAAGGCATCAGGCATTCCGTTAAAGTGTCAATTTGCTGATTTTCTTCTTTACCTCTTGTCTGAGGGCTGCATCTTGATTTCCATTAATCCAGAGCAGCTGCCCTAGAGATGATTTCAACCAACTCCTTCGTGACGACATCCTGATGCATGCATTTGACCAATTTGTCAATCATGGCTGAAGCGTTCTTTCTGTGGTTGTCTGTGGTCATCATCCTGGCACTCTGCTCAATGGTAATGGAAGCTTTCAGGGGTAGTAGATGAGGTTGGCCAGATTGATTTCCTGGTAAGTCTTCCACACACCAGCATCAATGTCAGCAGGGTACTCATGTTCTTAGTAGTTGCGACAGTATTGAGAGAGAAGATGGACCTCTCTTCTGTCTCGTAGACATAGAAGATATAAAGATACATAATGATAATAGACTTTAACTGAGTAAATATTACATAGCCTTCATCCAATTCGTGCCCAAAGTTTAAAGACCCAAGAACAATGATTGACAGATCTCCAAAAATAGGGGGTTTTCATGCTACGTCTTTGAATGATACCCCAAACTGGTCAGAGTCCTATAAAGTATGCCCCTAAGTTTTTCACTAATTCCAATGAGTGTAACTTCTTTTCCAGCTGCTGTGCACATTCTTCATCCATTTAGCCCACAAAGCCCTTGACCTCAGGACACACCCATAAGCCTGCAGCTCAGCCCAGGCATGCTTCGTAGCTACCACAATCTTAATAGACTTGGCACTTTCTGCATGTTTTTGGTGGGCTTCAGGCTCCTGCAAATATCTTTCAAAACCACCATGTTTCAATTGTGGATCTGTCACAGCTGTCACCCACAGCCAGGTGACTCTCCTTGGCAAAAATATGGTGCCATCTTAAAGGTCAGGCGGGATTCAGTTGGAACAATGTAATGTTGGAGTTACTTGATCATCTAGTACCAGAATCATCTGGGAAGCAAAGATTCCTTCACTGCCGTATCTGTCTCCGGAGCCAGAGAGATTCCAAGCTGGTTTCAGCTGGGTCTATGGATAAGACTACTTAGCCATGGGCTGCATGTGTAACTTTGATTTCCCCCTGACACAGTGGCCTTGCACACTTGGGCTTCTCACATAGCGTTCTATAGCCCTCCATAATGTTCATTTATTTTTTTAACCTGACTGAGTTTAGAGGTACCTAAGGGGTTGGAAAAGGCATACTTTAAGATGTCTATGAGGTGTCCTTTAGCTTACAGAAACTTTGTAATTTTATGAGGTCCCATTTGTCAATTCTTGATCTTACAGCATAAGCTATTGGTGTTCTGTTCAGGAACTTTCCCCCTGTACCAATGTCCTCAAGGGTCTTTCCCAGTTTCTTTTCTATTAGCTTCAATGTGTCTGGTTTTATGTGGAAGTTCTTGATCCATATGGATTTGAGCTTAGTACAAGGAGATAAGAATGGATCAATTCGCATTCTTCTGCATGCTGACCTCCAGTTGAACCAGCACCATTTTGTTGAAAAGGCTATCTTTTTTCCACTGGATGTTTTTGGCCCCTTTGTTGAAGATCACGTGGCCATAGGTGTGTGGGTTCATTTCTGGATCGTCAATCCTATTCCATTGATCTGCCTGCCTGTCACTGTACCAATACCATGCAGTTTTTAACACTATTGCTCTTTAGTATTGCTTGAAGTCAGGGATATTGATTCCCCCCAGAATTTCTTTTATTGTTGAGAATAGTTTTAGCTATCCTGGGTTTTTGTTATTCCAGATGAATTTGAGAATTGCTCTTTCTAACTCTATGAAGAACTGAGTTGGGATTTTGGTGGGTATTGCATTGAATATGTATATTGCTTTTGGCAAGATGGCCACTTTAACTATATTACTCCTGTCAATCCACAAGCATGGCAGATTTTTCCATTTTCTGAGATCTTCCATTTCCTTCTTCAGAGACTTGAAGTACAGATCTTCACCAACCCTACATTTGACAGAGGCTAATATCCAATATATACAAAGAACTCAAGAAATTAGACCCCAGAAAACCAAATAACCCTATTAAAAAATGGAGTACAGATCTAAACAAAGAATTTTCACCTGAAGAACTTCAGACAGCTGAGAAGCATCTTAAAAAAAATGCTCAACATCATTAGTCATTAGGGAAATGCAAATCAAAACAACCCTGAGATTTCACCTTACACCAGTCAGAATGGCGAAAATTAAAAACTCAGGAGACTGGAGGTGTTGGCGAGGATGTGAAGAAAGAGGAACACTCCTCCACTGGTGGGAATGCAAATTGGCACAACCACTCTGGAAATGAGTCTGGCGGTTCCTCAGAAAACTGTGCACGTCACTTCTGGAGGACCCTGCTATACCACTTCTGGGCATATACTCAGAGGCTTCCCCAGCATGTAATAAGGACACATGTTCCACTATGTTCATAGCAGCCCTATTTATAATAGCTAGAAGCTGGAAAGAACCCAGGTGTCCTTCAACAAAGGAATGACTACAAGAAATGTGGTATACACACACACACACACACACACACACACACACACACACACACACACACACAACGGAGTACTATTCAGCCATTAAAAACAATGAATTCATGAAATTCTTAGACAAATGGATAGAGTTGAAGAACATCATACTTAGTGAGGTAACCCAGTCTCAAAAGATCAATCATGGTATGCACTCACTGATAAGTGGATATTAGCCTAGAAACGTGGAATACCCAAGACATAATCCACATATTAAATGATGTCCAAGAGGAACAGAGGAGTGGCCCTGGTTCTGGAAAGGCTCAGTGCAGCAGTATAGGGCAATACCAGAACAGGGAAATGGGAGGGGTAGATGGGGGAACAGGGGGAGGGACTTTTGGGGAGTGGGGAGCCAGAAAAGGGGAAATCATTTGAAATGTAAATAAAAAATATATCGAATAAAAAAAAAGATGTCTATGAGGTTTTTAACCTTAGCCATTCTGACTGGTGTGAGGTGAAATCTCAGGGTTGTTTTGATTTGCATTTCTCTAATGACTAATGATGTTGAACATTTCTTAAGGTGCTTCTTAGCCATCTGAAGTTCTTCGGGTGAAAATTCTTTGTTTAGCTCTGTACTGCATTTTTAATAGGGTTATTTGGTTTTCTGGGGTCTAACTTTTTGAGTTCTTTGTATATATTGGATATTAGACCTCTGTCAGATTTAGGGTTGGTGAAGATTCTTTCCCAATCTGTTGGTTGCCGTTTTGTCCTTTTGACAGTGTCCTTTGCAGGACACTTTGTAATTTTATGAGGTCCCATTTGTTAATTCTTGATCTTAGAGTGTAAGCTATTGGTGTGCTGTTCAGGAACTTTTCCCCTGTGCCCATGTCCTCAAGGGTCTTCCCCAGTTTCTTTTCTATTAGTTTCAGTGTGTCAGGTTTTATGTGGAAGTCCTTGATCCACTTGGAGTTGAGCTTAGTACAAGGAGATAAGAATGGATCAATTCGCATTCTTCTGCATGCTGACCTCCAGTTGAACCAGCACTAAATGTTGAAAAGGCTATCTTTTTTCCACTGGATGTTTTCTGCTCCTTTGTCGAAGATCAAGTGATTATAAGTGTGTGGGTTCATTTCTGGGTCTTCAATCCTATTCCATTAATCCACTTGCCTGTCATTGTACCAATACCATGCAGTTTTTATCACTATTGCTCTGCAGTAATGTTTGAGGTCTGGGATACTGATTCCCCCAGAAGTTCTTTTACTGTTGAGAATAGTTTTAGCTATCCTGTTTTTTTTTTTTTTGTTGTTGTTGTTGTTGTTATTCCAGATGAATTTGAGAATTGCTCTGGGCATATACCCAGAGGATTCCCCAGCATGCAATAAGGACACATGCTCCACTATCTTCATAGCAGCCTTATTTATAATAGCCAGAAGCTGGAAAGAACCCAGATGCCCCTCAATGGAGGAATGGATACAGAAAATGTGGTATATTTACACAATGGAGTACTACTCAGCAATTAAAAACAATGAATTCATGAAATTCTTAGGCAAATGGAAACTAGAAGTTTGAACTGGAAAATATCATCCTAAGTGAGTCAACCCAATCACAAAAGAATACACATGGAATACAATCACTGATAAGTGGATATTGATTAGCCCAGAAGCTCTGAATTCTCAAGACACAGTTAGCATATCAAATGATACCCAAGAAGAGGGAAAGAGAGGACCCTGTTTCTGAAAAAGAGTTGACTCAGCATTGTAGGGGAATACCAGGACAGGGAAATGGGAGGGGGTGATTGGGAAATGGGCAGAGGAAGGAGGGCTTATGAGACCGATGTGGAGGGGGAAACCGGGAAGGGGTAAAGCATTCAGAATGTAAACAAAGAATATAGAAAAAAAGTAAAAATAAAAAAAGATACATTGTATATCTGTGAGAAAAAATGTCAAAGAATAAATAAAAGAATATTTTTAAAAAGACAAAAAGATGTCTATGAGGGTATTCATTTTCTAAGGTGATTAAGTGATGAGAATCCTGTCTTAACTAGCAGCTGCATTCATTGGTGGATTCCAAGTTTTATGAAAACATGGATTATATTGCTAGCCTACGCCTGTGAGGGAACATCCGGCCTGGCCCCTTCCTGTTACTCCTCTCTGCCTGTGACTGCCGTGAGGTTCCTACGTGCCTCTCTTCCATGATATCTCTATTTTGCTATGGACAATGAGGACAAAGGAGCCAGTGAACACGGATTTAAGACTCAGAAACCATGAGCCCCAAAATGTCTTCCCTCCTTTAAACTGTTTTCCTTATGCATTGATCACAAGTAAGACAATCGTGGCTAATGGATTGAAGAGTAAATGTTCTGTAAGTTGAATTCCCCCTTATCTATCCTAGGATGCCAGGCAAAACCACTTTTGCAACATTTGTAGATTACGACTGTATCATTAAAGCTATCCTAGGAACTGGAGTGGGCAATTGGATTCTGTCCTAAATGGGAAGAGCAGCAGCAGCAACCAGAAACATGACTAGTTTATCAGCATGATCGCCATTTCTCACTCGCGGGCAAACTCTGGCCTCGGTGGATGAGAAAGGAGAATCTAGAATGATGTCATCTCAGCTGTTCCACACTCTGAATTAATGTTCCCACAGCACATTGGTTCAGAGTGAAGAACAGCTGTGTCCTCAGGCATGTAAGAGGTGTCGGGAGTAGGTAGAAGAAATTAATAAAATCATACTCTTCAAAGTAATAAGAAAATATTTTCCAGAAAGTCCTATTCCAATCTCAAAATGCATGCCAAACACAAGTGTGTACTTCAGCAAAAGCCAAATAGATTTCTTTCTTAGGAGAGTCTATAAGAGCTAATGAATGTTCGTACATTTCCAGGCATTTCTGGTATTTTTTCCCCTAATGCTATTTTACAACTTTCTTTTTTTCTAGGTACTTGACGTTGTTTTCATCTTTTGTTGCAAAATAACTTTTCAGCTTTCTATTTCATGGAAATTCAATCAGAATTTGCTACCAAGGCAAAATAAGGTATAAAACACATTTACAAGTGTATGGTGGAGAGATGAGTAGGAGAGAGACGCGGATTGGGTGTGCACCTTGGAGAGAGCTGGACCTGGAGACAGGGAGGTAGTGAGGAACAGCCTGACTCTGGCACCTGAGGCCATGGTGAAGCCCCTCACTGTGCTACCCTGAGGGCCATGTCTGAGTCTACGGCACTGCAGCTGCAGGGATCTGTGTTGATGTCAGTGGCTCACATGACCACAGAGGACATGCAGATGTCCCTGGTCAGGGCTGCTGCCTAGAACCATGTTAATATCCAAGAGCTGTGCAGAGCTGGCCCCAGGGGGTTGAGAACAGGTGACATGGCCCCAACCCTCACCAGATGCAGCACTCGGAAGAGCATACCCTGAACCTCACCCCAGCACCATAGTAGAGCTGGCCCCGCTGGCATGGGTGTAGGAAAGCTATCAGACCGACCAACTCAGCTAACACCCAGGCCCAGATCCAGGACTCTGACCTGGGCCACCCCAATGTCTACTCTATCTATGAACTGTTGGCGTCTGTGAAGGTGTAGGGCCTGCAGAACCAAGACAACAGTATCTCCATGACACAGAACAGGGACAGGAAATCTGAGTGGAATCCCAATGAGGACCCAGTATTGACAATGTAAGCAGAAGGCAGAGGCCTCAAAACAGACCCAGGGCTCACTGCAGTGAACCTTTGAAAGTAAAGCTGTTTGAGCAAAAGAGTACACTGTGTGCACGTGTGATACAGCGCAACGTCCACAGGGGAGGTTTTGTGGTTGTTGTTGTTGTTGTTGTTTGGGTGTTTGCTTTCTTTGGGGGTAGGGTGCAAGGTGGGCATGGAGGAAAGAGGAGAGACTGGGATGGGAATCCATGATACGAAATTCATAAAGAATCAACAAAAAAATTTAAAAAACAAAAAAGAAAACTGCCCTTTGAAACAGCTCTTTTCAAACTCCCTTACACAAAGAGTATTTTCCTGAATTCGCTTCCGAGATAAAGACTGTGACTTAGTTCGAAAATATTTTGACTTCTTGAGTTCTTTGTATGTATTGGATATTAGCCCTCTGTTGGATGAAAGGTTGGTGAAGATCTTTTCCCAATCTGTTGGTTGACGTTTTGTCCTTTTGACGGTGTCCTTTGCCTTACAGAAACTTTGTAATTTTATGAGGTCCCATTTGTCAATTCTTGATCTTGAATTGATCTTGATCTTGATCTTGAGCGTAAGCTATTGGTGTTCTGTTCAGGAACTTTTCCCCTGTGCCCATGTCCTCAAGGGTCTTCCTCAGTTTCTTTTCTGTTAGTTTCAGTGTATCTGGATTTTGAGTTCATTTTAAAATAAAGGGTACCTTTTCCCAGATGATGTCATAGTTCCGAGGAGAGAACCTGTGCGTGCATACGTGTGTGTGTGTGTGTGTGTGTTCTCCACTCAGCTACGACTCTCATTACTTTCAGTGGAATTAAATTAGCGTTTATAAGGAAGAAAGAGCAATTTGGAGGAAATATCAAAATATGAAGAAACTTCTTTTGACTTGTAAATTAGATAGCCCTCACTTCTAAATTATTTAAAGCTTGAAATCTGTATTAAAGCCAACGTATATATAATTGTGTTCCTCTTTTATTTGATTTAAAAATGAGCTTTAACTGCACCTGAATGATGGAAGTAGTAACTGTGACAGAGATGCAGAGAGACGGATATACATACATATCAGGTGGAAATATATTTTTGGGAAGCAGGGATGCTTGTTTTTATTCATGCGTTTTCAGTGGCTCTAAACATCTTCATTGACTTGACTCTGAAAAGTGCCTGATGCCTGGAGGGAGGGAATAGCCGCAGATGGCCAGACTTGCTCTGAACAGGTACAGGGTCATCCTACGGCTCCTAAGTGCCAAGCCACGGTGCTCCACGGCATAAGAGGAACCTTCCCCAGGGTTTACAGCCTCCACTGTCACCTCCGTTACTATCAGTTCCTCCTCTCCCTGATGAAGGCCACAAGCTTGTCTTATATTTAACCCATGACCCATCCATCTTCTCTCCTTTATATACTCAAGCATACCTGACCTCAGAAATAAATTAACTTTTTTAATTCATACTTTTTTATATTTAGGAAAACCAATTCTCACAGGTGCCAGTGCCCTGCCCCATACTACCTTGGATAGAGGTCTCTTTGTATAGCGAGCAATGCCTTACAGTTGCCAGTGTCCCCGCACCCCATGCCCCATACCACCTTGGATAGAGGTCTCTTTCTATAGTGAGCAATGGTTGATACAGAGACTCGTGGTTGTTGAAAATCCTGAGATGAAAAGGCTACCATGTGCTTGGCCCTAAATAAGACATCAGTATTACCCATCCTAAGTCGCTGGGAAGGAACATCACAAATACAACGAGATAAAGAAAGAGACAGTAAGAACTGGAGGACGGTTTAGACACTAGATATTGTTGTTCTTCCTGTTGAGTTGCAATCCCCTTCAGCTCCTTCAGCCCTTACCTAACTCTTCCATTGGGGCCCCTGGGCTCAGTCAGATGGCTGCCTGTGAGAATACACATGGAGGGATCCATGGCTCCAGATACACATGTAGCAGAGCACGGCCTTATCTGGCACCAGTGGGAGGGAGGTGAGGCCCTCGGTCCTGTGGAGCCTTGATGCCTCAGTGTAGGGGGTGCTAGGGCGGTAAGGTAGAAGTGGCTAAGTGGGTAGAGGAGCACCCTCATAAAGGCAAAGGGGAGGAGGGATGGGATCTGGGATCAGGAAGGTTGCAGAGAGGAAACTGGGAAGGGGAACAACACTTGAAATGTAAATAAATAAAATAATCAATTAAAAAAAAAAAAGAACTGGAGGATGGGGTGGAGTCTTACAAAATGTTGTGTTCTAGATATGACCAGGCCTATATAGTCATGAACAGAGCAGCTGTGGCTACCTGTGTATCTCCTGAAGCATAGACACAGAAGACATGAAAGGAGGAGAAATACTTGGGGGGAAAGTGGGGAGGGTCAGGGGAGTAGAAGCGGGATTAGAGGTAAGAAGCGGGAATACTCTCACAATATATTGTATGCACATGAAATTGTCACAAGTAAATCTAAAAAGCAATTGTCCTAAAAATGATGTGAACGGAATGGCTAAGGTCAAAAACTCAGGAGACAAGCAGGCGATGGCGAGGATGTGGAGAAAGAGGAACACTCTTCCACTGCTGGTGGGGCTGTAAGATGGTAGGTTTCTAAGATGGTAGGACTGATTTCCACTTTGGAAATCAGTCTGGTGGTTTCTCAGAAAACTGGACATGACACTTCCGGAGGACCCTGGTATACCTCTCCTGGGCATATACCCAAAGGATTCCCTCGCATGCAATAAAGACACATGCTCCATTATGTTCATAGCAGCCTTATTTATAATAGCCAGAAGCTGGAAAGAACCTAGATCTCCCTCAAAGGAGGAATGAATACAAAAAATGCGGTATATTTACACAATGGAATACTACTCAGCAATTAGAAACAATGAATTCACAAAATTTTTAGGCAAATGGTTTGATCTGGAAAATATCATCCTAAGTGAGGTAACCCAAAAGAATACACATGGAAAGCAGTCTCTGATAAATGGATATTAATTAGCCCAGAAGCTCTGAATACCCAAGGCACAAATCGCATAACAAATGACTCCCATGAAGAAGTATGGAGAGGGTCCTGATCCCGGAAAGGATTGATCTAGCATTGGAGGGGAATATAAGGACAGAGAAAAAGAAGGGAGGTGATTGGAGAATGGATGCAGAGAAGAAGGTTTATGGGACATATGGGGAGGGGGGATCTGGGAAAGGGAAAATCATTTGGAATGTAAACAAAGAATATAGAAAATAAAATATTAAAAAAAGACAGTTCACAACACCCCCCCCCAAAAAATGACATGAACGATTCATGAGCAACCCGGCACAACTTGATTGTGTCCACAGTCACAGTCACAGTTCACTGCAAATAGATACAACACGCTGTGCTTTGTATCTTTTGTAGAAAAATTAGAACGTATACATACACGCTCAGAGACAGATGCATACACATATATAAATGTGAGAACAAAAAGACACATCTGTCATTTAGTTAGGTGACTCCCAGCTGCCTATTGGTTCATGTCCTCATTTGGTTTCGAAAGGACCAAGGTAGTTCCACCTTTTCTTCCTTGTGTGCCACCTGCCCTGTTAAGCCCCTAAACAATTTGTCCCAACCCTCCACACCCATCCAGTTAGGTCCTTATTGGCACAGATACAGATAATCCCCGTGAAGGACTAGTTGCACCTACTGCTCCCCTTTTCCTGCTTCTGTGTGCATGGTTTTTTGTTGTTGTTGTATTTTTTTTTCTTTAAAAAGGCCTGTACGCCACCTGCTGAGGGTCGAGTTTCCAGCTCCCCAGTCTGGCCATGTCCCTAATTGATTAGCCTTAGAAATCCACAGTAAATAAATTGTTCCTGCTTGACTTGTACTGCATGGTCCTCATCATCTGTACAACCCCAGACCCAACAGTTTGCCTGGGCAGTGGTAATTGGAAAAATAGCATCCTACGTTACATTGTTTCATAGCTCACCCCACTTCCTTTGTAATTGTGTTTTCTTCTTATATAAAACATCCTTATTTTTCTCATGGCTGTTTAGCATGTCCTTCCTTATATTGAAGTAGCCGGATTTATTTAGCCAGTGTCTCTTTTCTGAAGGTTTAGATGGGTCTTAGTCCTCTTTGTTGTTTCCTGTGGTCTGTAATAGACATGCCCGTAGCCACTTTTCTTCATACAATAATGGTGTGATCACTGAGCTTGCTGGGTTATGCTAAGTTTAAAGTCAGAGCAGATGTTAAGGAATCACAGTTTAAGGGATGTTTCTCCATGGCAAGAACCAAAAGCCGTATAAAAGGATGGAAAGATTTCAATACCAGCCTTTGAATAAGGAGTATTTGTTTGTTTTGCTGGCACGAAGGCTACCTACCCCAGGATAACTGGAAAACCACGTTGAGTCCTGAAACCAATCTATTCCAACAACTCATATGGCCAGGCTTGGCAGGAAGAATACATCTTTGGAAGAAGCTACAACTAGGGGATACAATGATCTCGGGAGGCTATGCAGAAGCTGAGTTTCCGTCTGTCTTCTTTGGCAATAAAACCCAATTCTAACTACTGCCATTACTAACTCACACCTGACATGTCTTCCACGCCCAGTCCTCTGTGAACATCTGTCAGATTGTTCCTTTTTTACACACTTGATGTTATGTCATCTGTGAGTGTGCACCCATATGTTTCATATTTAAAATGTAAATTTCATAATTGGGTCAAACATTTTTCAATCTTTCTGAACCAAACAAAACACATTTATCTGATTAACGTAATCACAAAATTATGTTCCGTTTGCAGAAACATTCACGGATGCAGTCAAATGAGTTTTGTTTCTTTTTCTTCTGTTGATGGTATCTTTCTAATGAAGAATGTTCGAGGAAGCAAAACGCAGATTTGGCAACACACATTAATGACTCCTCCAGAAACAGACTATGTTCTAGAGATGCTCTGAGGATCTTGGGCTTCAGACACAGCACATCATTATCTGGACCATGTCTACTTCCTGTTTCTTCAGATACAATAATGGTTTTATCTTATGACTGGCTATATTTCACAGTTGGCAAAACCCTGCAATATATAGGGGTCTTTCAACTGTCATTAACTTGAAAACCTGCAAACTTGGACTTGATCAACTCTGTGAGTGACCCACACACACACCCCAAGTGTGGGTTGTCAGTAATACTATGAACACTAGGGAAAACAGAACAATGTGGAGCTCAAACTTTTTAAAGTAGATTGGTTTCTTTGTTTCTTCCCTTTTCTTGTGAAATTCTTGGGGGTTGGGCACAAAGTGCACGGACAATAATCTCTGGTTGAAGAGAGGACAAGTGACAGTTGTTTACTTGTGTTGTGGCAGCTCTTTGAAAATGTGATGTTTCAGCTTCTTAAAGAAAAATGTATTTGCGAATAAAGTATTCATTATTGTTAAAATGCATCAGTGTGTCTTTGCCAATATAAAAATCAAGACTAATTGTGGAATAATTTGATTTGGGCCTCTAACAGTCTGGAGAGAGAACTCAGATGGTTAAGTAGCTACCATACAAACATGAGGATCTGGATTTGATCTCTAGAGGCCACATTGAAAAACGAGGCATGGTGACACCAGCTTGTAATGCCAGCTCTGAGAAGACAGGCATGGCAGATCCTGGGTCTCTCTGGCCAGCCAGCTTAGTTGGTGAGTTCCAGGGAAGTGAGAGACCTTAGCTCAGAAAATAATATGGACAGTGTTTGGGGGAACTAAGTAGACGTGAAGTTGATCTTTGGCCCCCACATACACTCATACATGTACACACATTCACACTCATGCATACACATAAGCACCTGCACATATGTGTATTAACAGGTGTATGAATACACATACATACACAAAATGTAGGTTTTACAATTTGTGAATTTCGGTTCTCGTCACAATCCATTTACCATTGTTTTCTGCAGTTTTCCTCACCGGTTTCCCAGAAGTCCTGAGTTCAGTTCCCACCAACCACATGGAAGCTCATAACAGCTGTAACTTTAGCCATGGAATCTGATGACCTCTTCTGGTGTGCAGGCATAAATGGAGACAATGCACCCACCCGCGAGCGCACACACACACACACACACACACACACACACACGCGCGCGCGCGCGCGATACTATTACACAAACAAATGGAAGGAAGGAAGGAAGGAAGGAAGGAAGGAAGGAAGGAAGGAAGGAAGGAAGGAAGGAAGGAAGGAAGGAAGGGAAGGATGGAGGGAGGGACGGAAGGAAGGGAGGAACGGAAGAGCAAAGCAACCAAGAATACTTAAAACAGGTTGAGTTCATGTGTGTCTTGGAATACTAGATCTAGCGACACTTGTAGCCATAATCTGATGAGATGAGGCAGCTCTGGAGGGGGGAGAACAGGTTGATGCAGAGATCTATGGAACTTGGGATCCACATGAACATCTCCTTTCCAGGTACCCATCTTTGGAGATTGCCAGGATTGTTCTTTGTTTTTCAACTTGATGTGACCTTGACTCACCACAGAAAGACGCCTATAAGCATTTTCCATGAGGGATTTTCTAGACAGCATCAATTAAAGTGAAAAGACTCGTCTTAAATCGAGTACTGCTTTTCCATTGGTTGGAGCCCTAGGCTGAAGAAATCAGGGTGTTAGCTAAGGACAGCAATCCCTCCCTTTGCTTCCTGACGGAAGATGTAAGAAGACCCTCTCTCTGCCTTGTGTCCTTCTACCGCCAAGATAGACAACGCACTCTGCTGCACCAACATGATCCTGACCTTAGCGGAAGTTTTCAAGTATTTTGTGGTAAGGTAGAGGTAAGGAAGTATAACTAATACAGGGATAATGAGGCCCCTTTCCAGTAGGAATTGTTTGTTTTCTAGATTAACTCATTAATCTTTGAGACTGAAACTAAAATCACTTAACTGCAAAAGCATCCTTGTTCTCTGCTTGATTTCCATTTTTACAGAACAGTTGGTTTTATTCTGTTTATAGCCTCCTCCCCCCCCTCTCTCTGTGTGTGTGTGTGTGTGTGTGTGTGTGTGTAGTTTGTGAGCACATATGCAGATGAGTACCCGTGCTTGTGTCTCTAGTGGAGGATGTCGTCTCCTGCTCACTCTGCTTTTTAGCCGTAATTCTTGGAATTCTTTGATAATTTTATACAATGTGTTTTGATCATATTTATGCACCCCAATTCTTCCTACTCTCTGCCTTAAATCTCTGAGAGAGAGTTTCTCACCGAGTCTGCAGCTGCTAAACTGGCACCCAGAAAGCTAAGTGATCCTCCATCTACGGGGTTGCAGGTAGCTTGCTCACACCGCCATACTTGGCTTTCGTTAAGCGGGCACTGAGATCTGAACTCGTGTCGTCATGCTTGCACAGCAAGTGTCCCTACCCACTGAGCCCACTCTCAAGACTCTCGATTTTTTTTTTTAACATAACAGCCTGAGAACTAGATCCAAGGCCTAAAGTGGCTCCAGGTTCAGAAATTTCATGGTTAATCTAGGCACTGACAGACCTTGCAGATGGCACCTGTAAACCGCTTTATAGGGAAGCGGTTTCCTGATATTCTGATCTTCTTAACAGCTGGGTCATCTATGGCAAGGTCGGACTTGAGTGTGCAGAATGATAAAAGAACGGGTTTTAGGAGGAGAGAAAAAGCCCTGCTCGGTCTTTTTAACATGCAGCCAACAGCGCTCAGAGAAGAGCTTTGCCCAGGATCCTGGCTCCACCGTCTCCTCGCTCCTTCTTTCCCATTTTACCACTAAGAAGGAAGCCCAGTCATCCGTTACCAAATGTGCTCCATAGCCAGAGGATTCATTGATGGGAAGTGATAAGTCCCTAGCAAGGTAGACCTCTAACAGATGGCAGAAACGGGTTTGAAAATATTTCAGAACCTGTCTAATTTCCGTTCCCCAAATGTTCTCCCGCTCTCTCGGGCCCTGCCCCGCCCTCTTTATAGCTGCTTCTTTCATTGTTTCCGATATTCCCATTTAGCTATAATTTATACTTCCTTCTGCTCCAAGACCAGATCCAAATTAGCCACGGAACAGGAGAGACTCCAGAAAGAAAACCTGTGTTTCAAAATGGGTCCTTTTATCCTATTGGCTGAATATTCCACTAAAAACAAAGAGAAGAACAGGCTCTCTCTGGGCTCAGTTTTCCATAAGACGAGAACGGCTTGCTGCCAGTAGACTGCTTCTGCTGTCACGGAACAAGCTCAGCTCACTGAGAGGAAAGGGGATTTTGTTTTGTCCGGGATCAAAAAGAAAAACAAACAAAATGTATATAATAGCATTGAGGTCATACAGGCTAGACATCCCAAACCTCTACAGGAGACTTCCCTGGATAGTTTGTGGTTAGCAGGGTATTTTTGGCCAATTAAATCTAATTCTTTCACTGTGCAGTTTAAGGAGCCTTCAGTCTCACAGCAGAAATATAATTTTAAACACATACAACATATAAGATGTCTATGTTTTATGAATATTTTAAACGTTTATGTACGTTTTGCTTCCACTTTGTTCCTAAAGCCTAACAGTAACCTGACAGTGAGAGGCCTATTACTTGTTCTGTTTTATAGGCATGGCAACTGAGAGAAGAGACAGGTCATCTGATCCTCCAGCTCTGTATCACGGACCCGGAGGAGCTGACCCTTCAGGCAGAAACCTTTGGGCCTAACAAACATGTTTGTAAACAACATCTGTTTTGCTCTGGGTTAAAAAGTAAGTACTCGTTTGCAGTTTAAAATATGTAGGAAATATGAAATAATACAGAGGCGGCTTAGACAGCTCCTCCATTCAGGCATTTTGTTTTAAGCAAGCACCACACCGGTATAAAATCCATCTTTTTCTCTTTGTGTTTACACAACAATCCACCAAAAAAAGTTCAGCCATACATAGTTTAACCAGTCCCTCTGAGTGGCCTGTTTCCTCTTTTCTCCTGTCGTGAGTGACCATGACTGTCAGAAATCACAGCAGCGATGCGAAGGGAGTATGAGCTCTGTTTCTTTCCGTAAGATTCAGTCCTAGAAGTGCATTTCCCAGGTTGAAAGGCACCAGTCTCTCTGAGACTTCACACGCGCATTGGCAAGGCACCTCCTCACAAGGGTTGTTCCTACAGCTGCTGCAGCGGCAGCCTCATCCTGGAACAAGCCCCAGTCAAATGCTCTTTCCCTCGGCGTTCTTCAAGTAACATGTTTTACCCTGAGGTAGAAGACGCCGTGAGAAGAGAAACGTGGAGTCATCGGAGAACACTGCTCTGTAGTACCCATGGCTGACGAGCATCTATTCCTTGAAGGAAGCAAGGAGAGGGAACTGGAAATCAGGTCATGCTGCAAACCCTCAACACCTGCCCCAGTGACATTTCACTTTATATCCACAAGGTTCCCTGCCCTCCTCAATCAGTGCCACCCACTGGCAGAGGACAGAGCATCCAAATACAAAAGGGACAGCTTTCATTCAAACCACTGTGTGTGTGTGTGTGTGTGTGTGTGTGTGTGAATGTGTATGAATGTGTAAACATGTGTAAATGTGTGAATGTGTGTATGTGAGTGTGTGTGAATGTGTGTGCATGTGTGTGTACATGTGTGAATGTATGTGTAAATGTGTATATATGTGAATGTGTGTGAATGTGTGTGTATGTGTGAATGAGTGTGTGAGTGTGTGTGTGAATGTGTGTATGTGTGAATGTGTGTGAGTGAGTGTGTGAGCATGTGTGTGTGTATGTGTGAGTGTGTGCATGTGGGTACATGTATGAATGTATGTGTGTTGTGGGTATGTATTGTGTTTGCGTGTGTGAATGCGTGTGTGATGTGTGTGTGTGTAAAACTGTGAAAGTATGAACAAATAAGCAAAAGAGTAGAGATGTTGGAATCAAGTCATTCTTAGAAATAGAAATAGAAAAAAAAAAGCCAGGCCTTCTCTTCCTTTCCCCTCGTCTCCCCTCCTCTCTCTCCTTTCCCTTCCCTCCCTTCCCCTCCCTCCCATTCCCCTCCCCTCCCCTTCCCTCTCCTTCCCCTTTCCTTCCCATCCCCTTCCCTCCCTTCCCCTTCCTCTCTGCTCCCCTTCCCTCCCCTCCCTTCCCTTCCCCTTCTGTATCCTCTTTTATCCTTTTATTCTGGGATACTACACACTGACGTCATGATGTTAACCATTTGGAAACCTGCATCTTAGCGTCATTGAGAACATCCACCTTGCTGTCTACTCATCATCATCATCATCCACTTCTACAACGCTCGCATCTTCTCTTAACAGAAATTCTGAATGTATGAAGCAGAAATTTCTAATATACTGAACAGTAACTCCTCATTCCTCTTCCTCCAACTGCCAACAACCACCACTTTACTTAGATATGAATTTACTACTTTAATTCTCTATGAATTTGATTATCCTACCTACTTCATATAAGGGGAATCTTGCAATGTCTGCCCTTTGGTAGTTAGCTTGTGTCATATAGCCTAATGTCCTAACACTCACTGATGTCGCAGTGTGCACTGGGATTTCCTTCCTAACATTTAAGGATTCTGTTGGTTTCTACATCAACCTTTCTAGGTCCCCGCTCCATCTCTGGACTCACACCCACAACACTCTATGCAAATCCTCTTTGTCCATTGGGATGAAGCTTCGGCACCTCAGTGGCATGGACCAGATGGAACTTACTCTTCCCACTTGGCATCTGGCCCACTTTTTCCATCAGTGTCTTCCCAGCCCTCCAGATACTCATCTGTACACACTACTCCCTTATGACCAGTGTTATGCAGTAAGGTAATAAAAGACAATCATTGCTTCAAGCCACGTACCAAAGCCAGAGACAAAAACTGAGGACAGAGTTATGGGAAATCAATATAGACTTGGGTGTATTCTTTCTGATTGCAAAAACAAGAACTATTTAAAGACAGAAAAAAGAAAGGAAACCTGAACAGATTGTCTGGCTCATCAGCAAGAACACATCTTGCTGGACCAGAAATGGCACAAAACCAGAATGAGCAAGGATGAAGGTCCCGGCTGGGCTCTGAGCAGGAAGCTGGCCAGAGAGGAGCTGTCGCTTCTGTGAACTAATGGGAATAAAACGAGCTCTGGATTAGAGCTAAGATCCTGCTTGCTGTAAGTAGACCCACAGCTCTCGCTGAACCTTTAACACCTGCGTAGGGAATCAGGTGCATTAGTAATACCACTGATGCACAGGGCAGCCACAGGACCGGAGTAGCCAGCCCTCCCCCCCCCCACCTGGCTGCTTGTTTAGGGAATGAAAGGATAGATGGTGAGACTCTGAGGAGTCTCTCTTCCCTCTCTGGGAACCTGGGCAGGAGCCTGAGTGACATCTCCACTTGTATTAGAGAAGTGTAGGGTGAAGGTTACGAGAAGGTTGCATCTAACATCCAAGCTCAAGGATACCCATGGAGTGGAGTATCTGGGACATGTTCCCTCTACAACACTCAAACTGTCCTTGGGATGTGACTTCACCCGCCACCCTGACAGTCACTTTAGAGTTTGCCTAGCTTAAAAATAAAGCCATTCAATACCCAACAAAAGAACTCAGAAGGAAAAGTAACAGGGAAGAATTACTCTACAGAGTTAAAGCCTTGATGAGAAGTGCCCTTAAGTAAGTGTGGGGAAGCCTGGGCAAGCAGGTGAAGTAGACAAACCCCTGCTGTCACTGACAGCATCTCCCGTGGCCACCGGCTCATCGACTGGGACACCATTTTCATCTTGCACCTTCACAGCCTCAAACGTGTGTGTGTGTGTGTGTGTGTATGTGTGAATGGGGAAGTAGGGTGAATGTGTATTGTGTCTGGTTAGTGGAATCGTCTCTGCCAATTTAAGGAAATATTCACTGAGAATCAATCACCAAGGCTCAAAGAAGCAAGACATTGTATTGTTGTATTGATAGCAACGTCTACATTCAAGACCGCTTCACTAATTGTCACCCTTCGCCTCAACTCCACACTGCTGTCTTCCTGGCTTAGCGCTCAGTAGGAAGGCACAACGATATCATCCCTTCGCCAGCACAAATCTTCATGAAAGCCAATAAACCAATAGACGAGCAATAGAAAGTAAATGCTGGTATTAAACTTTCTTGACAGTCACAAACTAGGTTATTGTGCCTTTGTATTTATAAACACAGACTCGCTCTCCCGCACTTTTCTTCCTTCTTCCCTTGCTCTCTTGTCTTCTTTCTCCACTTCCTTCCTTCCCTCCCTGTTGTGCTTCCTCTTTCTTTTTTCCTCTTTTTCATTTCCTTCCTTGTTCCCTTTCCCTCCCCCATCTTTCCTTCCCTTGAGTTTTTACTTTTCTTCCTCCTTTCTGAAAACCATACCAGTCCCTGAGAACTTCCTGATGTTTTTGTCACAATCACACTGTCACTTGGCCACTTGTCTGAACAGCTTTTTTTAGAAAGTAAGATAGAAGGGCAACTTCTCCCTTCCCTCCCCTGCCCCACCCTTAACCCACTCACCAGCCTGTCACAAGGCAAAGCCAGGATTATCCAGAGGAGGGGCTTTTGAAGGGCCAGAGTTGCTGCTGGAGTTACTGTCCCCAGGAAGCTGGCTGCCTGTTTCATTCCCATTATCCAGCTTTCTCAGGGACATTAAAGGGACACCATGTGTAAGTGTGAGATGATGAGACATCTCAGTGGTGGATCTCCCAAGAGGAAAAGGTAGTGTTATCCTCCAAACCCATTCCCAGTGTGTCAGGTTTCTGGATCTCTGGTTTTGCCTTTCCATACTGAACTGTCTGATCCACCAGGCTGGAGAAGAACTCATTTTCTCTAAGAAACATACATGCACACACCCAACCACATGTACGCTTGACGGATTCTATCTTTCTGGAGACTTCTATTAATGTCAGGGTCTGAAAAGTATAGAGCACACATGCAGCATGTTGCGTTCAAGATGGGGAGCCTGTGTCTGTGCCTGTGCCTGTGTCTGTGTCTGTTCTTTGTCTGTGTCTGTCTGTGCGTGAAGAAAAACAGTAATGGTATCTGGAGGGTGGGGATTCATTCTGTCCAGCAGTAGAGATGCTGGTAAGTCAACCACACTCCAATGGATAAGACCACAGCTGCCCTCACTTGTGCAGCCCTGATTAAACATAGAAGGTCTCTCTCTCTCTCTCTCTCTCTCTCTCTCACACACACACACACACACACACACACACACACACAGAATCAAAGCCGGACAGCAACTGTTTTAGAAGAAGGGGTTCAGCGAGGGTAGGAGAGTAAAGCAACTTCAAAGAGATAAATATATGTATTCTCTCACATGTAGAATTTGTTCCTTTATTGTTTTTTTTTAAAGACACAAAACCAAAGAGGGACAGTTTGAGAGTAGAGAAGGACCAGTGGAAGGAGACAGGTAACAAGAGAAGGTGATAGGGTGAATACAAAAAAGTACATTGTGCACACCTGTAAATATGCCGTACGGAACTCCATTGTCTTGTATAGGTGATTCAGATAATAAATGTGAAAGAAGAAAAGTTTCTGTGAGGATGAACGGGCTCATGTGATCATGGCGACCAGTGACTTCCAAGGTCTGCAGCAGACAGTCTGGAGACTCAGTTTTACTGGTGGCTTGTGTTCCCATCCTCAGTCCAGAAAACCGAAGACATGAGAAGAGCTAGAAAAAGCTACTGTGCCAGATCAACGTTAGATAGGCAGAGAGGCAGCACGCTTTCTTAGTCTTAGGTCTATTCAGATCTTCAACGGATTAGATGAGGCTTGCCCACAGTAGGGAGGGAATCGTCTTTATTCTGTCTACTATGTGAGTCTTAATCTCACTCTAAAGACCCTCACAGACAAATGCTCCTGGACCAAATATATGGTCCAAGGTGGTCATCAATACTGACAGGAAGAAAGACATCGTGTCCGGGCAAGCAGACAATGAAAAAATCAAAAACCACAGTCCCATGTTTAAGGGATAAGTCAGAGGCCCAGGAATCTTTCTCATTTGTTTCTAGGCCGTGTGTCACTGGAGCATGCTGTGTGGTGTAAGGGCTAAGGGGATGATGCTGGAGTCTTATAAGTCAGAACCTTTATCAGAGTTGAGAGGAGATGCTGAGGGGAAAGGGAGATGACTGGGGGATTAACTGGCTGATGGAGAAAGAACCCCATGCATTCTAGAGGTACCACTGAAAAACATGTTTTTGCTGCTAGGCTTACATCTAATAGCCAGAATGCCCTCAGCGAGGGACAAAACTCTCCTGCAGGTCTCCATAGCAACTCATATACTTATTGGCTGGTAATCACGCTTTTAAAATCTCCCCCACTCCTGGGAGTTTTACAAGAGACAGACTAACTCTTCATCTTTCTCCTTCCTTCCTTCCTTCCTTCCTTCCTTCCTTCCTTCCTTCCTTCCTTCCTTCCCTCCTTCCTTCCTACCTTCCTTCCTACCTTCCTTCCTGTCTTCTCGTCTATCTGTCTGTTATGATGGTGTACGGATGGTGTGTATGCAGGTGTAATTCCAGACCAGATGTCTCCTTTAAACACTTCTCAACTTCTTTGAGACAGGTTTCTCATTGAGCCTGAGCCTCGCCAGTCTGGATAGGCTGGCCAGCCAATGACTGCAGGAAGCATCCAGCCTCCACCTGACCAGCACTCAGAATATGGGTCTGCTGGGGATCTGAAGTTGGGTTCTCATGCTCACAATGCAAAGGCTTTATTCCCTGAGGCGTCTCCCCAGACCCTGATGATGTTTCAGAGGAATAAAAACATATGACTTAAAGAATACTTCCTAAATTGAGATTTTAAGGGAAAGAGGCAAGGTTTGATACTAAATTCCACTTTAAGTCAAATCTGTACACACCAGAATCCTTGACCATGGCTAATTAAAATAGGTGTGTGTGTGTGTGTGTGTGTGTGTGTGTGTGTGTGTGTGAATACACTGGTACCAAATCAAGTTTTCATTGGTTTGTATGGCTTTTTTTTTTACTTTGAAGATTTATTTATTATTATATATAAGTACACTGTAGCTGTCTTCAGACATACCAGCAGAGGACGTCAAATCTCTTTACGGATGGTTGTGAGCCACCCTGTGGTTGCTGGGATTTTAACTCAGAACCTCTGGAGGAGCAGTCAGTGCTCTTAACTGCTGAACCATCTCTCCAGCCCTTGTATGGCTTCTTAAGTTATTTATTTTTATATTTTCATATTCAGGTATGTTTCATTTCTTTTCTTCATTCAAACAAAATTTTCTATGGCACCATAGACAACCTATAGAAATAGAGATCATATATTATGGTTATGAGCCTAGCCTTTAACGGCTGAGCCATCTCTCCAGCCCAGAAGAGAGGCTTCCCTGACCAGGAATCAAACCTGGGCCGTGGTGGTGAGAACGCCGAATCCTAACCACTAGACCAACACAATCCCCATCAAAATCCCAACTCAGTTCTTCTTAGAGTTAGAAAAAGCAATTCTCAAATTCATCTGGAATAACAAAAACCCAGGATAGCTAAAATTATTCTCAAGAGTAAAAGAGCTTCTGGGGGAATCAGTATCCCAGACCTCAAGCAATACTACAGAGCAATTGTGTTAAAAACTGCATGGTATTGGCACAGCAACAGACAAGTGGACCAATGGAATAGAATTGAAGACCCAGAAATGAATCCACACACCTATGGTCACTTGATCTTCGACAAAGGAGCAGAAAACATCCAGTGGAAAAAAGATAGCCTTTTCAACAAATGGTACTGGCTCAACTGGAGGTCAGCATGCAGAAGATTGCAAATTGATCCATTCTTATCTCCTTGTACTAAGTTCAACTCCAAGTGGATCAAGGACTTCCACATAAAACCAGACACACTGAAACTAATAGAAAAGAAACTGGGGAAAACCCTTGAGGACATGGGCACAGGGGAAAAGTTCCTGAACAGAACACCAATAGCTTATGCTCTAAGATCAAGAATTGACAAATGGGGCGGCGGCGGCGGCGGCGGCGGCGGCGGCGGCGGCGGCGGTAGCAGTGGCTGCTCCAGCTGAAGGGCCATCAGCAGTGGAACCAAGGCGACACAGGGTCCAGTTAGGCCCTGCGCCCACGACCACTGACCTTCGCTGACCAGCCGGGCGGCAAGCAACTGCGGTTCTGCGGAGCCTTTCGCTGCACGGAAGCCACTTCAGAACTCGGCTGCCCGCCAGTCAGGAGAGACTCACCGCCATCTTGATCCCGGGCTCCAGAGATCGGTCAGACTGAGGTAGACAAACATAATCCTAGGCCCAACACCGCAGGGGTCTGAGCCAGACGGGCGTTGGCCTGCACCCAGGCCCTGGGCTGTTCGAGTGGCCATCGGGGCGCCAACCCAGCCAGGAGTTTTTTTTTGCCCCGGCCGGTGCACGCGCCGCCATTTTGCCTACAGGAGCCAGAGTGCTCGGGAGGGCAGAGACTGCTAACAAGCGTAGCCGGAGGCTAACAAAACGGGGGTCTAGGCCCCAAAAGGCACAGGACTGACCCCAAGAACTGGGCGGCTTGGTGGGCCATCTGTGTGTCAACCAGCCCAGGAGGTTATTAGCACAACAGACTCTCCCGGTGCTTTCGCGGAGCGCGGACGCGCACGCCCGCCATCCGGGTCACCTGGCGGACCCAAATAACAGACATAGCCCTAGGGGAACTTTGCTCGGACCTTGGCCTCCCAGGCGTTTGCCTGGACTCAGGGCCCAGGCGACAAGGCTAACCTAGTGTGCGCCAGCCCGGTTGGGGAAATCGGCTGCCCAGCGGAGTGAGCGGAGCACAGGGGAGGTCACAGCAACATTCACCTTCGGAGCTCCCTGGGGGTGCACACGGGTTCCACCTGGTCCACAGACACAATCTGGGGCAAGGCCTCAGGCAGAAGCCCCCAGCTCAACTCTCTCCGCTTCAGATCAGCCTGGGTGGCCGCCACATCTCCAGGTCCCTCAAGAGGCTAGTGGGGGCTTCCGGGCGGCCAGCTGGGAGAAGTCGGTGTGCTCCAATAAATCCTGCGGGCCCCAGCGGGAGCCTTCAGGTGCCTGCTTCGGGATCTGAACAGCCTGGACAACAGCACCCTGTCTATAGGCAGTGCAGAGTGTAAGCTGTGCACCAGAGGCCAACGGGGAAGGGGCAGCTTGCACTGGTGAGTCCAGCACTGACAAGACCAAGTAACACCAGTGAGAGCCAGATGGCAAAAGGCAAACGCAGAAACGTCACTAACAGAAATCAAGGCAATATGGCAACATCTGAACCAAATTCTCCTCTACCAGCAAGTCCTGGATACCCCATCACACCAGTAAAACAAGATTTGGATTTAAAATCACTGGTCATGATGCTGGTACAGGAACACATGAAGGACATTGAGGAGAAAATGGATCAAAAGTTAGAAGCCCTTGCAAGGGAAACACAAAAATCATTGAAAGAAATCCAGGAGAATACAAAAGCCAACAAGGAGGAAATGCAAAAAACACTTAAAGAAATACAGGAGAACTTTGCTCAACAGGCTGAGGTCATGAAAGACGAAACACAAAAATCTCTTAAAGAAATACAGGAGAACTTTGGTCAATAGGCTGAGCTCATGAAAGAGGAAACACAAAAATCTCTTAAAGAATTACAGGAAAACACAAACATGCAAGGGAAGGAGCTAAGCAAAACCATCCAGGATCTAAAATCAGAAGTAGAAACAACTAAGAAAACTCAAAGGGAGACAACTTTGGAGATAGAAAGCCTTGGGAAGAAATCAGGGGACAGAGATGCAAATATCAACAACAGAATACAAGAGATAGAAGAAAGAATCTCAGATGCTGAAGATTCCATAGAAACCATGGACTCAACAGTTAAAGAAAATGCAAAGTGCAAAAAGCTTGTAACCCAAAATATCCAGGAAATCCAGGACACAATGAGAAGACCAAACCTAAGGATTATAGGCATAGATGAGAGTGAAGATTTACAACTTAAAGGGCCAGCAAATATCTTCAATAAAATTATGGAAGAAAACTTCCCTAACCTAAAGAGAGAGATGCCCATGAATATACAAGAAGCCTACAGAACTCCAAACAGACTGGACCAGAACAGAAATACTTCCCGTCACATAATAATCAAAACACCAAATGTTCTAAACAAAGAAAGAATACTAAAGGCAGTAAGAGAAAAAGGCCAAGTAACATATAAAGGAAGACCTATCAGAATCACAGCAGACTTTTCACCTGAGACTATGAAGGCTAGAAGGTCCTGGGCAGATCTCATGCAGACTCTAAGAGAACACAAATGCCAACCAAAACTACTATATCCAGCAAAACTCTCAATCACCATAGATGGAGAAACTAAGATATTTCACGACAAAACCAAGTTCACCCAATATCTATCCACAAACCCAGCCCTAAAAAGGATAATAGGAGGACAACACCAATACAAGGAGGGAAACTCCACCCTGAAAAAAGCAAGATAGTAACCTTTCATCAAACCCAAATAAGTTAAGCAATCAAATTTAAAAAATAACGTCAAAAATGATAGGAAGTAACAATCACTATTCCTTAATATCTCTTAACATCAATGGACTCAATGCCCCAATAAAAAGACACAGACTAACTGACTGGATACGTAAACAGGACCCTACATTTTGCTGCTTACAGGAAACACACCTCAGGGTCAAAGACAAACACTACCTTAGAGTAAAAGGCTGGAAGACAATTTTACAAGCAAATGGTCTCAGGAAACAAGCTGGAGTAGCCATTTTAATATCAGATAAAATTGACTTTCAACCCAAAGTCATCAAAAGAGACTCTGAGGGACACTTCTTGCTGGTCAAAGGAAAAATACAACAAGAAGAACTCTCAATCCTGAACATCTATGCTCCAAATGCAAGGGCACCCTCTTTCATAAAAGAAACTTTATTAAAACTCAAAGCACACATTGCACCTAACACAATAATTGTGGGTGACTTCAACACTGCACTTTCCTCAATGGACCGATCAGGAAAACAGAAACTAAACAAGGACACAATGAAACTAATTGAAGCTTTGGACCAATTAGATTTAACTGATATATATAGAACATTCTATCCTAAAACAAAAGAATATACCTTTTTTTCAGCACCTCATGGTACCTTCTCCAAAATCGACCATATAATTGGTCACAAGACAGACCTCAACAAATATAAAAAGATAGAACTAATCCCATGCCTCCTATCTGATCACTATGGAATAAAAGTGGTCTTCAATAGCAACAGAAACAACAGAAAACCCACAAACACGTGGAGATTGAACAATACTCTACTCAATGACACCTTGGTCAAGGAAGAAATAAAGAAAGAAATTAAAGACTTTTTAGAACACAATGAAAATGAAAACACAACATACCCAAATCTATGGGACACAATGAAAGCAGTGCTAAGAGGAAAACTCATAGCCCTGAGTGCCTCCAAAAAGAAAATGGAGAGAGCATACATTACCAACTTAATGACACACCTGAAAGCCCTAGAACAAAAAGAAGCTATTTCACCCAGGAGGAGTAGAAGGCAGGAAATCATCAAACTCAGGGCCGAAATCAATCAAGTAGAAACAAAGAGAACCATACAAAAAATCAACAAAACTAGGAGCTGGTTCTTTGAGAAAATCAACAAGATAGATAAACCCTTAGCCAGACTGACCAAAGGGCACAGAGAAAGTATCCAAATTAACAAACTTAGAAATGAAAAGGGAGACATAACAACGGAAACTGAGGAAATCCAAAAAATCATCAGATCCTACTACAAGAGCCTGTACTCAACACAACTGGAGAATCTGGAGGAAATGGACAATTTCCTTGACAGATACCAAATACCAAAATTAAATCAGGACCAACTAGACCATCTAAACAGTCCCATAAAGCCTAAAGAAATAGAAGGAGTCATAGAAAGTCTTCCAACCAAAAAAAGCACAGGACCAGATGGTTTCAGTGCAGAATTCTACCAGACCTTCAAAGAAGAGTTAACACCAATACTCTTCAAACTATTCCACAAAATAGAAACAGAAGGAACACTACCCAATTCCTTCTACGAAGCCACAATTACGCTGATACCAAAGCCACACAAAGATCCAACAAAGAAAGAGAACTTCAGACCAATTTCCCTTATGAACATCGATGCAAAAATACTCAACAAAATTCTTGCCAACCGAATCCAAGAACACATCAAAACGATCATCCACCATGATCAAGTAGGCTTTATCCCTGGAATGCAGGGTTGGTTCAATATACGGAAATCCATCAATACAATCCACTACATAAACAAACTCAAAGAACAAAACCACATGGTCATTTCATTGGATGCTGAAAAAGCATTTGACAAAATTCAGCATCCTTTCATGCTTAAAGTCTTGGAGAGAACAGGAATTCAAGGCCCATACCTAAACATAGTAAAAGCAATATACAGCAAACCGGTAGCCAGCATCAAACTAAACGGAGAGAAACTTGAAGCAATCCCACTGAAATCAGGGACCAGACAAGGCTGCCCCCTTTCTCCTTATCTTTTCAATATTGTACTTGAGGTACTAGCTCGGGCAATTCGACAACATAAGGAGGTCAAAGGGATACAAATTGGAAAGGAGGAAGTCAAACTATCATTATTTGCAGACGACATGATCGTCTACCTAAGTGACCCAAAGAACTCCACTAGAGAGCTCCTACAGCTGATAAACAACTTCAGCAAAGTGGCAGGTTACAAAATCAACTCAAGCAAATCAGTGGCCTTCCTATACTCAAAGGATAAGCAGGCTGAGAAAGAAATTAGGGAAATGACCCCCTTCACAATAGCCACAAACAGTATAAAGTATCTTGGGGTGACTCTTACCAAACATGCGAAAGATCTGTATGGCAAGAACTTCAAGACTCTGAAGAAGGAAATGGAAGAAGACCTCAAAAAATGGGAAAACCTCCCATGCTCATGGATCGGTAGAATCAATATAGTTAAAATGGCCATTTTGCCTAAAGCACTATACAGATTCAATGCAATACCCATCAAAATCCCAACTCAATTCTTCACAGAGTTAGAAAGAGCAATTATCAAATTCATCTGGAACAACAAAAAACCCAGGATAGCTAAAACTATTCTCAGCAACAAAAGAAAAACTGGGGGAATCAGTATCCCTGACCTCAAGCAATACTACAGAGCAATAGTGTTAAAAACTGCATGGTATTGGTACAGTGACAGGCAGGAGGATCAATGGAACAGGATTGAAGATCCAGAAATGAACCCACACACCTATGGCCACTTGATCCTCGACAAAGAGGCTGAAAACATCCAATGGAAAAAAGATAGCCTTTTCAACAAATGGTGCTGGTTCAACTGGAGGTCAGCATGCAGAAGAATGCGAATTGATCCATCCTTGTCTCCTTGTACTAAGCTCAAATCCAAATGGATCAAGGACCTCCACATAAAGCCAGACACTCTGAAGCTAATAGAAAAGAAACTGGGGAAGACCCTTGAGGACATCGGTACAGGGAGAAAGTTTCTGAACAGAACACCAATAGCGTATGCTCTAAGAGCAAGAATTGACAAATGGGACCTCATAAGGTTACAGAGTTTCTGTAAGGCAAAGGACACCATCAAGAGGACAGATCGGCAACCAACAAATTGGGAAAAGATCTTCACCAATCCTACATCAGATAGAGGGCTAATATCCAATATATATAAAGAACTCAAGAAGTTAGACTCCAGAAAACCGAACAACCCTATTAAAAAATGGGGTACAGAGTTAAACAAAGAATTCTCACCTGAAGAACTTCGGATGGCGGAGAAGCATCTTAAAAAATGCTCCACTTCATTAGTCATTAGGGAAATGCAAATCAAAACAACCCTAAGATTTCATCTTACACCAGTCAGAATGGCTAAGATTAAAAATTCAGGAGACAGCAGGTGTTGGAGAGGGTGCGGAGAAAGAGGAACACTCCTCCACTGCTGGTGGGGTTGCAAATTGGTACAACCACTCTGGAAAGCAGTCTGGCGGTTCCTCCGAAAACTGGGCACCTCACTTCCAGAAGATCCTGCTATACCACTCCTGGGCATATACCCAGAGGATTCCCCACCATGTAATAAGGATACATGCTCTACTATGTTCATAGCAGCCCTATTTATAATTGCCAGATGCTGGAAAGAACCCAGGTATCCCTCAACAGCAGAGTGGATACAAAAAATGTGGTATATCTACACAATGGAGTACTATTCAGCCATTAGAAACAATGAATTCATGAAATTCTTAGGCAAATGGATGGAGCTAGAGAACATCATACTAAGTGAGGTAACCCAGGCTCAAAAGGTGAATCATGGTATGCACTCACTAATAAGTGGTTATTAACCTAGAAAACTGGAATACCCAAAACATAATCCACACATCAAATGAGATACAAGAAGAAAGCAGGAGTGGTCCCTGGTTCTGGAAAGACTCAGTGAAACAGTATTTGGCAAAACCAGAACGGGGAACTGGGAAGGGGTGGGAGGGAGGACAGGGGAAGAGAAGGGGGCTTACGGGACTTTCGGGGAGTGGGGGGGGGGCTAGAAAAGGGGAAATCATTTGAAATGTAAATAAATTATATCAAATAAAAAAAATAAATAAATAAAAAAAATGTAAAAAAAAAAAGAAAAGAATTGACAAATGGGACCTCATAAAATTACAAAGTTTCTATAAGGCAAAGGACAGTGTCAAAAGGACAAAAGGGCCACCAACAAACTGGAAAAAGATCTTAACCAACCCTACATCCCATAGAGGGCTAATATCCAATATATACAAGGAACTCAAGAAGTTAGACCCCAGGGAACCAAATAACCCTATTAAAAAATGGGGTGCATATCTAAACAAAGAATTTTCACCTGAAGAAATTCTGATGGCTGAGAAGCACCTTAGGAAATGCTCAACATCATTAGTCATTAGGGAAATGCAAATCAAAACAACACTAAGATTTCACCTCACACCAGTCAGAATGGCTAAGGTTAAAAACTCGGGAGACAACAGGTGTTGGCGAGAATGTGGAGAAAGAGGAACACTCCTCCACTGTTGGTGGGATTGCAAGAAGATACAACCACTCTGGAAATCAGTCAGGAGGTTCCTCAGAAAACTGAATGTGACACTACGGGAGGACCCTGCTGTACCACTCCTGGGCATATACCCAGAGGATTCCCCACATGTAATAAGGACACATGCTCCACTATGTTCATAGAAGCCTTATAATAGCCAGAAGCTGGAAAGAACCCAGATGTCCCTCAATGGAGGAATGGATACAGAAAATGTGGTATATTTGCACAATGGAATACTACTCAGCAATTAAAAACAATGAATTCATGAAATTTGTAGGCAAATGGTTTGAACTGGAAAATATCATCCTAAGTAAGGTAACCCAATCACAAAAGAATATACATGGAATGCAATCACTGATAAGTGGACATTAACTAGCCCAGAAGCTCTTAATACCCAAGACACAAGTAGCATATCAAATGATTCCCATGAAGAAGTAAGGAGAGGGCCCTGACCCTGGAATGACCTGATCCAGCATTGTAGGGGAGTACCAGGACAGAGAAAAAGGAGGGAGGTGATTGGAATATGGGTGTAGAGAAGGCTTATGGGACATATGGGGAGGGGGAACTTGGAAAGGGGAAAACGTTTTGGAATGTAAACAAAGAATTTAGAAAAGAAAGAAAGAAAGAAAGAAAGAAAGAAAGAAAGAAAGAAAGAAAGAAAGAAAGAAAGAAAGAAAAGAAAAGAAAAGAAAGAAAGAAAGAAATAGAGATCATGCTGAGAAATTCTTCCCTTTGCTTATCCGGATTTTCTATATTGTACCAAAACAAACCATTCCCTGCAGACAGAAAGCAGTGTTAATCTGTGCTGTGACTGCCCTACCTAATTGATACTAAAACCAAATGTAGCTTTAAAATATTATATTCCTTTATTTTTATTGTCTTGACTATTAATTTTAAAACCATAGCAGCAGAATAGCAGCGAGCCCTCAGAAGTGGACAAATTTAAAAGAATTTCATTTTTGAAGAGGCACCTGGGGCTTCCTGTCTTCCAACTATGCTATTGAGAAGAACCCAAAAAGATGCCACATCCTTCCAGCCATGGAGAGGACAGGAAACTTACCTGGCCCCTACACCTCCTGGAGATAAAGACTCTGTGCTCTTTTTATGTTATTAGGGACAATTACAAGAAGCCATAAAAAGAAAAAGAAGAAGGAACACTTCTGTGCTCAAATGGAAATGACTGCCTCATTAGTCATAAAAGCTCCAGGTTACGTTACTGTGTAACCTTTTGCTCAAACACAATTCTGAGATTTGCATAAGTAGTCAGCTGCACATATCTCAGGGCTATTGAAACGCCATGACTCACCAGTCTATGAAGTCTCATAAACAGTGTTTTCTCCTTTTCTGGTGCCCTTATTTTTACAGAAACACAGCTGTATGGCACCAACGGAGAAGTTGGAGGGAGAAACTGCAGACAATAAATGCATACGCTTCCTCCCCAGAGCCTGTGGATTAATGGTGCTCTTCCTGGGGCTTCTGGGAAGAAACAGATGCAGGAGCTGCCTTACACCAAGTCTCTCATTTCTCAGAGAGGAAGCGAAATTCATATGAGATGGAAATAGTGCATTTGGCCTGGAGGGCTACTTGGAAACTGTAGGCTCGTTCCTTTATGCAGTCTTGGCAATCAACGAACTTCCTCTCTTAAATGGCCAGAAGTGTGTACGAAGGGGAGGTCTAGAAGCCTGCTTGGACTTCACTGGGACATCCATCAGTCTCCAAGGAGTTAAGTATAAATTCATGAGAAACACATGGGATGAATTTTCAGTGAGGTCCGTGTGTAGAATTAGAGATTCGGTGGGAAAGAGAATTTCTGGTGTGGTGGGACCAAAAAAGAACATGATTTATAGAAGCAATAAAGCCAGAGGGTTCCAGAAGGAAGTGTTGGATTTTGCCACTGACTCACAAACCCATCTCCTCGGAAACCCAAACTGGATATTTCACCTGTGAGTACTGTGGGTGATTACTAGGGATGTGCACACCTCGAAGGGCTCAGAGTTCGTATGACGTTCCCAGACCCTACTTGAGTAACTTCCTCAGGAAGGTGGGCCCATAGGTGTGCATCATGGAAACACATTTTGCAATGTGAACCATAAACATTTTCCAAGGGATTTAACACTAGATATTAAGTCAGCAGCTTATTTGAGAGACAACTGACAAGGCGTAAAGGTAGATTTTGGCTCTTGATTTTAGAGGTATTAAGAGTGTGCTCCTTTGGCCACATTGCTTTGAGCCTACCGCAGTACATAGGGATGGAACTACATAGTAGATGGCTGCTTACCTGAAATGTCTCTGGGAAATAGGCATGCACACAAACACCTAGAGTCCAGTATCCCCTCCAAGGGTGCATGCTCCATAACCTAACTTCCCTTCACTAGCCCAGCCTCCTAAAGTTCCTACCATGTTCTAAAGCACCACAGGGAAGGTATATTCCAACAGCTATCATTTTTGTCAAGTCTCACAGCACAAGTCTTTTCATTGTGAATTAAGACTGTCTTTTCCCTGCATATGCTTTTAAAAACCATATTCACCAGGAAGCCATTCTCATGATGAAAGTAATATGGAGTTGAGCTCTCTAACCTTGTTGGATATACCTGCTTTGCCTAGGACACAAGATCATCAGATTTTCATGGAAAACTTGGAAATATTAAAAGGAGAAACATCAGAACTTTCAATGTACACTCTGTTGAGGCTGAGTGCAGGAGAACACAAGGAAGATATAGGTTGTAGGGCTGTGGACGGGATCTTCCCAGTTTTTAGAAGACTGGGTGTAATAAAGGACCATGGTGATAAGCGGATAAGACAGATGAGCAGTGTCCTGTCCCCCCAATGCATAGCAGCCCAGATGCAGGGGAGTAAGACAGTATACTTCAGTGGTATATAAGAGATGGCTCCAGAGGTCAGAACAGGCTCCATCCTTACAACAAAGCATAGTACTCTCCTTTGACTTGGTCAATAGAAACCATCAATAGTTACACGCTTGATAAATGGGATTGCTATTTTTGGTTGTCAACTTGACTACACCTGGAATAAACAACAATCAGGAAATGGACGGCACACTCGTGAAAATGTTTTGCTTGATTTGAAGTGGGGTAAGTCTGCTTCTAGCCCAGACCTTCGATGTAGGAAGACATAACTTTAATCTGGGCCATACCTTCTGCTGGAAGCTTATGTAAGGACATAGAAGGAAATTTTGCTCTTTGTCTATTTGTCCTTGCCTTGTTAGCAAGTCATTCCTTCACTGGCAACAGAGCCTAGTTCTTCTGGATACCAGCAACTTCACAAGACCAGGTAAGATTGTGGACCAAACAACTTCTGGATTCTTGGAACTTCTATTTGTAGCCAGTCATTGTTGCATTAGCTGGATCACAAACTATAAGTCATTCTAACAAGTCTTCTATCTCTATCTGTCTGTCTGTCTGCCTATCCATCCATTCATTTAGCTAAACACTGTCAGCCATGAATTATGATGCAATTAATAGGAATATAACTGTCATTAGAGTTCAATAAAAATCACATTAATCAAGTACTTCACATTCCTTTACATTTGATATATATACATATTAATATGTATGTATGCATTTATGTAGAGAAAGAGAAATTCATTCTACAAGTTCTGGTTTCTCTAGCGAACCCTTACAAATACACTAAAAAATATACAGTTTTATGTGAAGAAACTGAACCAGCTTTGTTGTAGGATATATAAGTTAGGGAAATTCCCCAAACCATTCCATCAAAAATGAAAAAGAATGGTGAGTAACTACCAAGAGAAACTGGATTCTGAAGCATCATTTGGTTTAGGTCCTGAAGAATGGTCCAGTCTGCATCAGGAACAAAATTATATCTGATAAAGACATATGAGTTTGGATGGAGTTGTACTGGAAAAGAATTTCCATACTCCACATGGGTAGGCATTGTTCCAGTATCAAAGGAGCTATTTTTAAGTCTAGTTCTTGCCATTTTCTGATTATCTGACCTTGAATATGTCACAGAAGTACTATCTGCCATGAATTAAATTATAATTTAATTAATAGTAATATAATTGTCATTAGATTGTAATAAAAGATCGCATTTATTGAGTATTTTGCATTACTTTACATTTGCTTTACATTCATTTAATCCTCATTAAAAAAAAAAAAAACACTCAAAGCGGTCATGGTGCGCTGCATTCCATAGACAGGAAAAGGAGGTCTGGAGAATTTAAGAAGGTTGCCCAAAGTCAAACAGTTAGAAAGTGGCGGAGATCTGGAAAGCTTATTTCCACCTTTTAGACATAAAAACTCATGCTCTCTACCATGATGGGCTGTTACACTTCCTTCCCCGTCATATGACTTAGGATGGTCTCTAAGGAACCTACATCCCATGTGTGATAATTATTTCTGTCAACTTCACACAATATAAAACTCACCTGAGAAGAAACTGTCAGTGATGCGTGAACCCTTAGGTGAATGAGAGATCCTGTTTCAAAAGAAGATAGTGGACACTTGAGCCGTTGTCCAACCTTGGTTGGTCCTTTGACCTCTACATTCACATACATGTGTATCCATATGCACATGTGCAAAACTCAAGAGAGAGCATACACACACACACACACACACACACACAATTTAAACAAAACCAAGCTACAATCTGCATATAAGAGACAGCACTTATCTAGAGTGTGCATACCTTAATCACTGCTCTTACTGCTTTGAAGAGTCACCGTGATGACCATGGTCACATATATATGACCCCCCAGAGATATACTTCCTCTAACAAGGTCACATCTACCCCAACAAAGTCATAACTTTCTAACCCTTCCCAAATGCTGTTACCATTCCCTGGTGTCTAAGCATTCAGATACATTAAGCTATAGGAACCACTCTTATTCAAACCACCACACTCCTGGCTCTGGACTCCTAGCTATATCACAATGCAAAATGTGTTTAATCCAACTTCAGAGAGTCCCCCAAAGTCTTTCAGTCTCAACACTGGTGAGATGCTCAGTGTTCAAAGTCTTTTCTGAGATACAAGGCAAACTTTTAACTGTAACCCCTGTAAGGTCAAAAAGAATAAATCATATCACATACTTCCAACATACACTGGCACAGAATATACATTATCATTTCAAAAATGAGGAAAGGGAGTAGAGTGAGGAAATACTGGACCAAAGCAAGACTGCGACACAGGGGGGCAAGCTTCAAACTCTACATCTCCATTTCTGAGGTCCACAAACCATTTCCTGTAACCTTCTTAACTCTAAAAGCCAGAACCATTTGGGTGAAGCTCCCAAGTACTACTGCCTGCTTGGGTTGAAACCTGAGCCCTCTGTGAGTTACCTTTGCATAAGATTTTAGTCTTAGATTGGCTTCCTTTGCTTAAGCTTTTCTTTATTTCCCCTTTAAAAGTTGGAAACTTAGCAGATGGGGTCTTTCCATGAGAATACCCTCATGTACTCCATTTTGAGTCATTCCACACATTTATTAACAGAACATTATTAATGTTCTATTGCTATGAAGAGACACTGTGACCAAGGCAGCTCTTATGAAAGAGAGCCTTTAATTGCGGCCTTGCTTATAGTTTCAGAAGATTAGCCCATTATCATCCATTATCATCATTGCAAAGGCATGACAGGAGCATGTGGAGGGATTTTTAGGACTAGTGCAGCAGCAAAGAGCTATACCCTGATTCCAAGGCAGAGAGACAGACACTGGACTTGGCATGGATTTTTGAATCTTCAAAGCCCATTCCTAATGACACACTTCCTCCAACAAGGCAGTACCTAGTCCAACAAGCTGCAATAATCCTTCTAATCCTTTTCAAACAGTTCCACTCCCTAGCAACCAAGCATTCAAACATATGAACCTGTATGATCATTTCCACTCAGGCCAACACACTGTCTACACTGCAAAATGGCAGGTTTTATTAGAGAATTATTTTGAGATATTACTTTCAGAAGTATCATCCTTCATGGGGAAGTGTTGAATCTTCTGGTTGGCAAGAGATAGGGTTACACATATCTGTCTTGTAATCTCTGGGGGGCAGGGATAAGCATTATATGCCAAATGCCTGCTTGGTTTCTCAGGTCAGGTGATGAGGAAGAATACTTACCGTCCCATCCCCCTCTGGCAGAATCCACAGGAATTAGCCCTCTTTTAGCCTAGGAAATTCGTCAAAGTGACGTCTTTACCAGTTTGTGTGTGTGTGTGTGTGTGTGTCTGTGTCTGTGTGTATGTAGGCATGTAGACATGTACATGCATGTAGGTACATATATGTAGGCATGTGTGTGTGAAGGTCAAAGGAAAATTGGGATATTGCTCCTTAGGACATTGCTCTCACTTCTGGACAGTGAACCCCAGAGATCCTCCTGTTTCTGCATCCTGTCCCATCTCTGGAATTATAAATGTTTACCATCGTGCCTGACTTTTTACATGGGTGCTGAGATTTGAACTTAGATTCTGTGTTTGTGTTTTTTTTCTAAGTGAGTTTATCTCCCATACCTCTTTGCCAGTTTCAAAGGCCAAAAAACTGTGGCAGAAATCTTGGAACTGAATTCTTTAAAGACTTGAGTGCTCACAGTGCATACCCTGGTCTATAAGCTCATTGGCTTCCAGATGCATGAAGAGTGGAGTGTGTAGATTTGCCTAAAGGCTCCTTGTGGATCCTGTGCAACCTCAGCCATTCCAGTGGCTTTCCTCCAGCTGCTGGATACCACATTTTCCCAACCATTACGGACAGTCCTTCTGCAACTGTAAGCCAAATAAAAACCTCTTTCTTCTATAAATGACTTTGGTCATGGCATATTGTCAGGGAAATGGAAAAGTTACTAATACAGTGTTAGAATACAATGTGTCTGCATATTTCATATACAAGCAGTACTTTGATCATACTTATCTTCCACTACTCTCTTTTGCTTATCCCCTCTCCCTTCCACCAAACTCCTTCTTCTTTCCAACAAGTTTCCTTCTGCTTTCATGATGTGTTATATGCCTGTGTGTGTTTTTGTGTTGTCTGTGTGTCTGCCTCTGTGTGTGTGTGTCTGTCTGTCTGTCTACTGAATTTAATTAGGACTGCTACATGAACCTGGGTATTGGTTTCTTTACATGAGGAAGGGCAACTTGGCAGTGGCTACCCCTCTGAAGAATGTGGTTCCCCCTCCCTCAGCAACCAACAACTGCCTAGAGCTCCTTAATAAGGGGAAGGGTCTCATCAGCCCTGTGTCTCCTTCTAGTCTTTCTTAAGGAGGGAAGCAATAGAGAAAACAAAAGTAAGAAGTGAATATGGGCACAGATTTGATCTTGAAGGAACTCTGATTTATTCTTCCTTTCAAACTTCTATCCTCGTGCCTACACTCCCTTCAAAACATCTTCCAGAAGTTGGAAGCCTCTAGCATCTTATCCCAAGATGAGTTCTACTACAGAACAAAGCAGTGTAAGACTAGAAGAAGTAAATGTACTGCCATCTGAAAATTGTTCTTTATTGATCGGCACTCCCTAAGTTTTATCCAGAGAGCAGCTTAATCAGCCTACCTCCTTCCCTCTTGGACACTGGTGATAGATTAGACTAGGCAAAAGGCGAATGACTAAAAGTGAGAGGCAGAGAAGCAAATGCTTATTGATCAAGGCATTAAAACTCAACAGAGGATCCCTTGCGAACAGGAGTGAGCATTCCTTATGGTTTACTGGGCGCCCCCTGCTGTTTGCTGTATAATTTCACATTTAATAACCAGAACAGCTCCACCTAGAGGAACCATTTTCAAACCCTTTGCACAGACAAGGAAAGACTGGGAGATAAGAAACTCAAAGAAGTCAGAAGCTAATGAACAAGGATGTGGCTAGAATGTGGAACCTGCAGGGTATAGTGAGTGTTTCTGAAGAATTCAGTTTATGCTTTGAGCCATGTCCAGCATGCAAATGATACTCAAATCTATTGGGTGGCAATGCACAGCTCAGTGATTTTTAGAAGGGTTAAGAGCACAAGCATCATCCTTGGCTTGGGTTTTAGACTGGAGTACGCACAAGCATATAAGGAACTGAGCTTCCTGATATGACCTGGATCAGGAATCTTTAGCCCTTGCAGGCATCTAACAGTGCCACAAAGCTTAAACCACGTGTCTACCGCATGACAATTGCTATCCGTCTCTTTCTCAATGCTTTCAAAGCAAGTCCTACTTCAGAAGTCTGCTAGGATATATTTGAAAAAATGGCAACCACCCTTCAGGTCACAGCTAAGGACTACCAGCATCATGGCCAGACCTTGAAATTGCATAAAGATCCCACACACACACACCTTCCCTTCCCCTTCCACTCCCCCTCCCTCCTCCTCCTCCTCTTCTTCTTCTCCTCCTCTTCATCCTCTTCTTCACCTTCTTCTCTTTCCCCTTCCTCCTCTTCCTCTTCTTCTTCTTCCTCCTCCTCCTCCTCCTCCTCCTCCTCCTCCTCCTCCTCTTCTTCTTCTTCTTCCTCCTCCTCTTCTTCCTCTTCCTCTTCCTCTTCCTCTTCCTCCTCCTCCTCCTCCTCCTCCTCCTCCTCCTCCTCCTCCTCCTCCTCCTCCTCTTCTTCTTCTTCTTCTTCTTCTTCTTCTTCTTCTTCTTCTTCTTCTTCTTCTTCTTCTTCTTCTTCTTCTTCTTTTTCTCCATGCTGACTTAAAACACTAATGGTGTGAGCTGGAGAAGCAGCTCAGCAGTTAAGAGCACTTGTTGCTCTTCAAGAGGTTCAATTCCCAACACACAGATGATGGCTTATAACCAATTCAAATCTCAAGTGATCCACTGCCCCCTTTTGGCTTTTGAGGACACTAGGTATATACATGGAGCACAGATATCCATGTAGATGAAACACCCATATGCACAAAAATTTGAAGGTGTGTCAGCAAAAACCATGCACTTAGGATAACAAGAAGCCCTCAATTCTGTTTCATCTGCCAGTACCTGTGCTTTCTACAAATCCAGAGGTGACTCTTATCTCTTCAGCATCTCATTTCCAGCTTTGAAAACTAGAATTTTAGCATAAGCTATTAATCCAGCAACTAACCAAGTGGAAATTTCAGTAACAAGATATTTTTACATCAATTAGGAAGAGCAATTGGCTATGAGAAGACCAGTGTGTGGGTACTGGGTGAAAAATAAAAATAAACATGATTGTCTGTTTTCATACTGCTCAATACTAAAAGAAATCTCTCCTTTCTTCAACAGATCCAGGAGAGAGTCATAGGGTTATGTGAAACTGAAGGAGAAAAAAAGAAAGAAAGAAAGAAATGAAGAAAGAAAGGAAGAAAGAAAGAAAGAAAGAAAGAAAGAAAGAAAGAAAGAAGGAAAGAAAGAAATGAAGGAAGAAATGAAGAAGGAAATTAAGGAAGAAAGAAAGAAGAAAGTCTTAGGAAAAAGTATAAAAGGAATAATAGAATGAAGAAAAAGCAAAGATACTGTTCTACAGAAGAATATAGAAGAATGTGATATAGGAATGAAGAAATTAAAGACATGAGAATCAATAATAGTATAAATATTGGATATGCAAGTATGGCTAGATAATATATTATGACAGACATTACAAGCTATGAGCAATGAAGTGTAAAGACAGCTTAAACCAGAAGTGGTGATTCTAACTGAGTGCAAATATCAACGTGTTTTCACTGAGGCAGAATGAGGCAGATCCCTAGTCCCATGCATCAAGATCTAGACTGGAAGGTTCCTCGGTGGGCTGTCATTTTGATGTGACCATTGATGACAAGATGGGATTGGTATTGTGGACCAAGGTATTCCATCCCTTCTTAGCTGTGTAATCATGCACAAGCTACCATGGTCAGTGGCTTTGCTTTCAGAATAAGCATAATGATACCTACCTTGATGGAGCTGAGAACAGAAAATTATACAGGATATATGGAAGACTATTACAGCAAGGGCACTTAGAGACTATCAGCTCCATCAGGCTAATGACTTCCATGTGCCTGAACTAGGTGTTGCCCAGCAGTGTTTAATACAGATGGCCTTCAGTTAACAATCAGAATGCCTCCGATCTTTGACGTGGTAAAATCTTTACGCTAGAGAGACCACTGCCTGCCTTTCCCTGTGTGTTCTCCGAAGCACCATATTTTAAAACTGGAACAAGTGTATTGCATGCAAAATCCATCCCGCGACGAAAATATTTAGACTAGAAACTGCAGAGAGAGCTTGTGAAGTTTTTAGCAATGTAATTGGAAAACATGGCCCAATTCCAAAGCAATTTGAAATGCAGATTAAAAGCCGTATGTTTTGACGATGCCGAAACCCAGTCAAGGAATTCCACACGAATGTGATGCTTTCTCTCCGTGGCTGCAGACTTCATAAAATAAAACTGTCAGGGTGTGAAAGGGTAAGTACCCTGGAGATCTGTGGCAACCATGAGCTTGTTCCTTGCAGAAACCAAGTGATGTGAAAACAGCCACGTGGAAATCTGTCTGAAGTAGAGGGGCGGAATGATCGGTACCCAAGGCTTTGTCCACCCCACTATTTGATACTAACTTGCATCACCGACTCCATCTCTGTGCCTAGATATTACTACAGTTATAAGATTTAATGATCATAGGAAATATAGCAGAGGAAAGTTGTTTGCCAAGAAAATGTTTATTTTTGGCTTAACCCAGAACAGGCGATTTTAAATATTTTTAAACCTGGAAAGGAAAACGGAAGCAATTGGGTATTATTTTGTTCAAATTGTGTTCCAATAAGGAAGCTGAACACTTCTGCCTTAAAATGATTTCTTTCTCACTTTTATTTGTATGTGAGTGCCTGTGTGTGTGTATGTGTGGTGTGTGTGTGGTATGTGTATGTGTGTGTTGTGTGTGTTTTGTGTGTGTGTGTGTGTGTGGTGTGTGTGTGGTATGTGTGTGTGTATGTGTGTGTTGTGTGTGGTGTGGGGGTGTGTGTGTGTGGTGTGGTGTGTGTGTGTATGTGTGTGTGTGTGGTGTGGTGTGTGTGTGTGTGTGTGTGTGTATGTGTGCTTTCTTGCTTAAGGGTAATCACTAGGATTACAGGTGCAAGCAACTGCCCTGGGCTTTTTACAAGGGTGCTAGGAATCTAACTCAGGCCCTCATGCATGTAGGACAACCGATTTACCAAACCACCCATCTCTCCAGCCCCAAGGGACAGAACTTTTAATTGGACAAATTCTATAGGACCTTTTCTTTCTAAGCAACCAACACAATTACAGAGTAATTTCCCACAGTAACATGCTAGTTTGAAAATACTTTGTGTTCACACTATATTAAGCAAAGCTAAGGCAGGTGAGGCTGTGATCTTCATCCAAGACATGTTTCTTCAAGAAGCTACCTTTCCAGCTAAGATGAAACAGTCTCCCAAAGCCTTCACCAGAATTCTGATGTCTAAGTCACACAGAGAAAATCTCCCACATTGAAAATATATTGCTTCAAAAATATGGAAAAATGTGACTTAACTAAATGGTTCCAGGTGACCCTCAGAGTAGATTAGGAAATATTTTCTTTTTTCCTAATCAGACTTCATGACTCAAAGATATGCTTCTTTCCCTGATTTGAAAATCCATTCTCATTAGACATTGGGGACTTATAATGAAAACATTGAAAAAGGACGTTTCTCTGCTCAGCTATCATTTACATTTATCAGGCAATGGGAAAATAGACACTGGACTTAACAAAATTTGGGGATAATTGTATTTTCTAATTGTGAGAGCTTTCAGATTTGAACCTATGGCATTAGAATACTTAAGAAGTATTTCCTTGCAGAGCCAGGATTATCGTATCAGTTGTCTTCTTTTCATGTTGAATTGATTGTTTTGCTTTAGATTGGGTTAGCTTTATGTTTTGAGACAGGGTCCTACATAATCCAGGATGGCCTCAAACTCGCTATGTCATCCAGGCTGGCCACCAAGTGTGAAGATGACACACATGGGCCATACGCAACAGTGAAGGAGTCCTAGAAAGTTTTTACATGCATATCTTTTTGTTGCTTATGAGTCTCCCATGGAGTCTTGTTTGACTCCATCCCTGTTGACCTTCCCCTTGTCTGGGTTCTGGTTCTAAAGGATACAAGTGTTCTCCTTAGATCTAGAGCGTCGGACTAGAGAGGAAGAAAACCCCAGCAACCACGTCTCACGAAGGCAAAGGGCATGATTAAGTTAAGACAGAGAGTCAAGTGAACAACGGAAACCAATGGAAGAAAAACGTTGTGGCTAAACCAAGCTGGACCAAACAGGCTGCAGAGGCTGAGTGTGAATTAATTCTAGGGATGGAGTGTCAATACTCCTACAGAAACTTCTTAACGCAATCGCTGTTACGTTCATCAGACTGAGCTGTGCTTTTTAAAGGGTCAGGTTAGTGTGAAGTCCTACCAGAATTCTTGACCCTCTGTACTGGCTAGTTTTGTGTGTCAACTTGACACAGGCTGGAGTTATCACAGAGAAAGGAGCTTCAGTTGGGAAAGTGCCTCCTGAGATCCAGCTGTGGGGCATTTTCTCAATTAGTGATCAAGTGGAGAGGGCCCCTTGTGGGTGGTACCACCTTTGGGCTGATGCTCTTGGGTTCTATAAGAGAGCAGGCTGAGCCAGCCAGGGGAAGCAAGCCAGTAAGAAACATCCCTCCATGGCCTCTGCATCAGCTCCTGCTTCCTGACCTGCTTGAGTTCCAGTCCTGACTTCCTTTAGTGATGAACTGCAACGTGGAAGTGTAAACTGAATAAACCCTTTCCTCCCCAACTTGCTTCTTGGTCTTGATGTTTGTGCAGGAATAGAAACCCTGACTAAGACACCCTCCATGCAGCCAGGTTAATGTGTTCCATCAGCTCTATTGAGACTTTCGCGTTGATCTAGCCTTTTGTGCAGTAGCATATATATTTTCCTATAAATGCTGAACTTTGGATTGCTAATCTTAGTTCTGGAGAGTGACTGGAAGACTATAAAAAAAAAGATCTTGGTTCTTCCTCCCACCTCTATGTTCCCAGAAAAACATCTCACACTCAAAATATATTTACAAATACCTTGGCCATATAGCTAGGCTTTTTTCTGACTAAATCTAACTTAAAATATCCCACTCATTTTGACCTATATCCTGCCTCTTGCCTGGTTACCTGTGCTCAGTTACCATCTGTCCATTTCTGCTGATCTTTCCAGGTGAATCTTCCCATATCTGGCTCTATCCCAGAATTCTTTCTGCCTTCCAGATGCCCCACCTCCTATTTCCTTCCTAAGTCATAGGTCATAGGCTTTTTAATTGACAGGTGGTGCATCCATACAAATCACAAGAGACAGAAGACAGCATACTAGAGCCAGAAGAGGATCTAATTTGTATGTCTCTCATATTGCCCACTATTCAAGCTCTACCTTCTTCATCAGAATGGGCTGTGACCTTCTTTGGTCCTTCAGTCTGAAATTGGGCAAAATAATTCCATCCTTGGGCTAAAAAAATCACTAAGGTTAATTACATGCCTGCATAGGCTATAGGAATTAGAAATCATTTAGGAAAATTAACAGTAACCCGATCCTTACTGAGGTAGTTTGGAAGTCATGTCTTGTGAGTCTCTCCCCTGGGAGGGGAGGGGTCTCCCCATCCCAGTAATCAGAGTCCTTAGAGTATGTTGGTCCCCACCCCCTCCCCCACTCACTGCTCACAGGATCACAGAAGGTTGTTTATGTGGGCTAACTGGAGTTGACTCCAGGGCTGATAGAACAGTCAGAGGAAGGGGCTGTTCTGCTGACAGGTTTATGAGCCCCGGTAAATGCCAGGGGTCCCCACCTCCTTTCTTTGTGCTGTTTGTATGTTGGGGGTTTTGACATACTATGGGAAGCAGCTGCCCTGCAGCCGGCTAGGAGAGGCTTGCTGAAGGAGCTGCTCAAACGAATTAAAATGGCTCAGAAAGCAATTGCTACCATGTATTCGATAGCATCAGGGTCACTTTCACATCAGCATAGAAAGGACCATGTTCAAATAAAGGCTGAAGAATAAAGTAGTGTTTCTGGGGTCATTTACTTCCCTTCAAATGCCACTGACTCCACACAATGGCAGTGTTCCAGTTGTAACAGGAACAGGAGAAGGACGATTGCTTTTGCTTTTGCTCACATTCTTGTTAAAATAAACACAAGCACGTCTCTCTCTCTCTCTCTCTCTCTCTCTCTCTCTGTGTGTGTGTGTGTGTGTGTGTGTGTGTGCATGTGCAGATACATTCACAGCCTGAATCACTGTATCACATGACAAACACTTAAACATGCAGAAATCCGTTCTGTCACTTGGACACCGCACAGTTCACTTGTACCATATTTAACTTGTAAAGCATGAAGCCACAGAATCCATTGGTATCTGTCCTAGAGCTGTCAAGACTTTAGATACAGAGGCCTGCAGAACCCTTTGCAAGGCTTGGGTTGCCAGACAAGAGCAAAGAGAATCAGATCTGTGCCAGGTACTGCACTGAGCCCTAGGTCAGCACTATAGCCCTGCGTCGGCACGTGGACCAACCATATGTTTCTGTGTGTATGCACTTTTATTTTCCTATCTTTAGCAATGAAGACTGGAAAGACAGTTTCCATCGGAGCCAAATGCTCATAAGCACAGACGTCAACCTGACCTCATACTGTGCCACTCAGAAGCTACTAGGATCTGTTAGCTGCCGCCTCAAAGACACCGCATGGAGAAGTGCCCACACACACTGATTTGCATCCAACATGATATACTGTCATATATATGTGAGTTGGCTGGGCTCAGGTGGTCACGGCAGAGCACGGTTGGAGGTAGATCTGCTGCATGTCTTGCTCTGTGACATCCATCTTTTACCTGGGACCACCAAACTGGCAGAATGAGTTCCGCTGATGATGGCAGATGTGCAAATCTGTGTGTGGGACACACTTATGTCCTTGTACTCCTCGTCTTAGAACGAGCACATCAAAGCTACCTCTGAATTCCACTAAATTTTTAAAAAAAATCACGTGACCAAACTCAGCTGTAAGAGATGGGGAAGTACCCACTTACCCCTTTGCTAGGAAGCACTACAAAGTCACAGCCCCAGGGTGTGGATAGGGTAGGGTGAAGAATTGAGGTCCATACATAATGTACCATTACCTAGAATTATTCCTGGAAGATGGAGCCCTTCTGAGAGCTTTAGAATTTATTCTAATGGTTGCAAATCAATGTGAGGAGACAAAATAGATTCATGGCTAGAAACTGGTTCTGGCTTTAATATCAGACAACTACATTCACAAATCCCAACTGCCATCCCCCTAAGAATGGGCTCTTGGCCAATTCACTTAGTTCCTGAAACCTCGTGTTCTCCTACACGATGAATGCTGTGTTTAGCATCAGACCCAATTTTTTTTTTTTTATCATCATAGAACTTACAACTTCCAGAGTTCAATTTCATAGGTTCCTTAACACTAGGCTATGTCATGGGTGCTTAGTGTCTGGAAAGCCAGGCTAACCATGAGCTGCCTGCTTTGTCAGAATGCCTACCCTTCTTCCCAGAACTAGGGAGACCTAAGAACAACATGGTGCATCCTCTCCTGATTCCAAAGCTGTGCACTAACTTGCTCTTTCATCCTCGGAGATGTGGGCCTGAATCTGCATGTCCACATACTAGTTGACTCTCCAAGACACACTGTGTCTCTTGTGGTCACCTGAGCTGGTTTTGAGCCATTTTGTCCTTACAGTTGTAAGATTATGTCTGGCTTGGACAGCCACCAAAAAGAAGAAAAAGACAAAAATGCAGTTGAGCTGCACAATCTCAAATTACTGTTTTTGTTGTAATCCTTGTTACATTTATTTATTTTTTTTATTTATTGAACGTGTGTGTGCACACGTGCCTCCAAGTGTCTGCCCACTTTTGCTACATCATGTATGAATATTAAAGGACATCTTTCAGGAATCAGTTCCTTCCTTCCAGAATATGGGTTCTGTGGATTAAACTCAGGTCTTCCAGCTTGGTAGTAAGCACCTTTATCCACTGGACAGAATCATCATCCACCTACTAGTCTTGTTTCAATACGCTCTGATCTAGAACCTAGAACTAAGGATAAAACAGGTAGGTGCAAAGACTGTGTCCAGAAGACCTGAGTTCTGGCCAAGCTTTACTGTTAATGATATGACCAAAAAATTATCCATGCTTCAGTTTGTTCATTAGTAAGATGAAGAAAGCCTTGGGAAAGTCACTCACCATGCGTGACAAAAAGGGTCCCCTTTTGAGGAAGTGTCAGTGATAAGGCTTCAAGTGGCTGGCTCACCCTGGAGGCTGGCTTCCCTCTCTCACACTTGTACACATATTAGCGATCATTCAGCATTTCTGCTGCGTAGCTCAGGACAGTGTAAGTCATCTGTGCATTATTGAACTGACTCCCACTAGAGGGACACACTGTAAGTACACTCCTTAATTATCTGTACTTGGGAGGTATGTAATAATTATAAATGATTCAAGTAAGTGGAAAAACAGACCAATCAATTAATCATAAATGACTGCATTTTGGAAAGCGTGCTTGTATGATGCTAGAGATAGGACAGAGAGCCTTGTGCATGTTAGTCTCCATCCCTGAGCCATAGCCCATGACTGCTCTTTTAATAATAAGAATTAGTGTGGTGGTTAATACTCACTGTCAACCTAATTGGATTTAGAATCACTTAGGAGACACATATCCGGGCATAATTGTGAGAGCATTTCCAGCGAGGTTGAATTGAGAATGCAAGTCCTACCTTGGATGTGAGTTGCATCCACCATGGGATGGGGATTGCATAGAATAGAAGAGGAGGAAGAAATTGATGTGAGCACTATCATCCATCTCTCTCTGCTTTCAAATTGTGAACTGTAAGTGATCAGGACCTCACAGTCCCTCAGCATCCCTTCCCTGACAAGATAATTGTATCCATTTAGACTGTAAGCCAAAAGAGCTCCCATCCCCCTGTAGTTGCTTCTTGTCAGATATTTGGCCACAACAACCAACATAACTAGCACAGACAGGAAGGACAGCATGTACTGAACTCTGGCAATGAAAGCACAGTGGTAACTTAGATGAGCTGGGGGGATGGAGTGCACTCTTGTTCATAGGACTTCAAACTATTAAAAAAGACTCGTGTCCCCAAATCCAGGCCTTCACCAATAACTCAGAATGATAGGATTCTCAAGTGAGTCCACTGATAATTTTGACTTTTAATAAAAGACAGAATGATAAATTCTTGTCATCCATAACAGCACGGATTAAACCTGAAGAACGTTGTGCTAAGCCAGTCACAGAAGGACAATTCTTGCCCAGTCTTAGCCTGTGGGTAAGATCTGAAATGGTGGGAACTCACAGAAATAGGTCACAGAATGGTAAGTACCAATGACTGGGGAAGGGGGTCTGTGATGAAGAGGTGCCAATCTGAGGGGACAAAGGTCAACATGGGAAGGGTAATTTTTTGTTGTCTGTGGCACAACATGATGATCACAGTAAATAATCTTGGGTAGGTCCATGTCTAAGTGTAGAGAAGGCATGTCCTATCAGTGTCCTGCCCCTAAGGCTGCCCTGCTTCACACAGACGGGGCCAGCAGTGGGATCCGTGAGGTGTTGGTAGTCATCATGGGAGTCCTTTCTCAAACAGATAACCAGGCAGTCAGAAGCAAAATACTGCTGCTCACTGTCATCTGAGAAAGAAAACAAACCACTATTAACATCTGGGAGTGAGTGATGCTGACACAAAAGCACAGATGTTGTCATGAGTTGCCCTTGTCTGTCCAAGCTGAAAAGAAACAGTCTTCTAAAGCCACTCACTCTGGCTGGATGACATTCAAAGCTTCTCTCTTCTTTAGTTGATTACTACATTTTTCAAAATCTCAACTTTGTCGTTGCCCTGCCTAGCCTGACTTCCATAGATATATGATTTATAGAGATACTCATTCATAGAATTGGCCCTAATCACTAATAATATTCAACCTACTCCAATAGTCTGCTTCCTTGGCCCCTCGTCAAATCAAACAAGCAAATCTTGCATCCCACACAAGGCCCTTTACAGCATCTTCTTATTCCAAAACTCCTCACAGCTCTAAGTACTCTCACGGAAGTAGCAATAAATTCAACAAGCCTGTCCAACTCCAGGTTTCCCTGTGGCCTTTGGCTGCAGGGTAAGATCTCATTAAATGCTGACTATATTCTGGAAGTTTGTTGGTTTTCTGTTTTGCTGTCTGCCTACCAGCTTTTGCCTACCACCCAAGTTGCCATCTTTGTCAGGAAACCTGACAAATGTCCGTGTATATAATCCATGTTGCTGGGGAAAAAAAATCTATATTCTTTGCACATCTAATTTATGCGATGCCCCGCCATTCACCCACAGGAAAGGCAGTCTTGTATAACCCTGGTTAGAAATCCCAAGTCCCAACTATGCTAAGCATCCACATGGAATGCACTGAGCTAAAGCTCATGGGAAATACTGTTCTGTATGTGTATATCCATCAACCTCTGAGTATTTTATGTGGTGTGGACACAGATTGCTCTTGTTGCCTCTGAAATCTCTCATCTGTAAAGGAATAGGAAACAAGTATTTTCCAATCAGCCTAAAGCTACAAACCAGCCCTCCATCTGTCAATTCATTCTTATCTGGACATTGGCAAGAGGCGTTAACCAAATGTAATTATTTTTTTATTAATGGTTACTCAAAACCTGAGGCTTCTCCTCCTGATTTTAAAATATGCAGTACCCCTAACGCTTTCAGGGACTAAACCACCAACCAAAGAGTACACATGGAGACCCATGGCTGTAGCTACATATGTAGCGGAAGATGGCCATTTCAGACATCAATGAGAGGAGAGAGGCCATTGATCCTATGAAGGCTCGATGCCCCAGTGCAGGGAAATTCCAGGTCAGGAAATGGTGCATGGGGGGGGGGGGTGTTGGTAAGCAGGGGGAGGGGGATGGAATAGGGGTTTTCGGAGGGGTAATGAGGAAAGGGAATACCATTTGAAAGATAAATAAAGCAAATATCTAATAAAATATTCAAGAACAAAAAATATACAGGACCATTTATTTCAAGTGATTTCTAGACTTTGATAGATTGAATATTCTTTCATACAGACAAAGGCGTGAATGCATGGATGCTGGCTGGAATAACTATAGACACTACCCCATCCTACTATCCAACCCTGGAACATCCTTCAAACATCTCAGAATAATCAACCGCTAAGTGAAGTATCAAAGGGCTAGAAAACCATCTGGGCTGTATGGCTGGAACACTTAAACAGCTTGTAAAGGGGAAAAGCCAAACCTCTCAACAAAACCCGGCAGGTGATAAACAAGAGATGTATCCGTCGTATAAACCAATTGTTGGAGACCAATAAGATCAAGAGCAAGTCACAAAAAGACAGTGTTGGAACCCAGGGCCCCAGACTGGAACAAAAAGACAAGGAGAGGAAAAAACAAACTACAAAGTAATAAGATTAATTACAGCTATAGCACCGTAAATGCTACTCACAAGACATCTATTTATTTACACAGAATTTTGCCAACATAAAAGCATTTGTTAGATACTCCAACTCAGCTGTGAGCAGATTGTTAGGCAAGTCCTATGAGAAAGGTCTGTTCTATAATTATCAAAACCGGTTGTTTCTGCAGATTGGTACATCCAATCCAAAGATGACCTCAACCTGAGCCCTGTGGGGCAGTGAGCAGAGTTTCCAAATGACCCCAGCCCTTTCAGCACAATAAGATTTTCTGAAATATTTCCACTTTCTGTGCCTCTTTCTCATTTCTTTGGTAGCCTCAGGCAGTTCTTAGCTCATGGATTCAGTCAACAAACACTACTTTCTGGGCCAAATGAGGCTTGTCTCGTTTGTGCGTGACTCACTCCACACTTGGCCTCCCAGGCCACTGGAAGTCTCTGAGAACTGAGCTCAAGCCTTCAGTAAGGACTTACCCACTATGACATCAACGCCCTGCTGCATGCCGTCCATCTGTCTCTCTAGAGTGATGGCCAGGAGAGTAGGGAACATCAAACTAAGAACTTTTTAATGCAGGAGGGCCGTTCCCATCATTCAAACCTTCTAAGGTTCATTCGTTTGTATGTAGGTTGAAGTGTGGCTTCCTCTCCAGCATGCCACTGCTTCTAAAATGTCAAAAGAAGAATGGTTCCCTCCACTTACTAGAGCCTCCCAATCCCAGCATGCAACACTGCTTGCCTTCCAATCCCAGCATGCAACACTGCTTGCCTTCCAATCCCAGCATGCAACACTGCTTGCCCTCCAATCCCAGCATGCAGCAGTGACTACTTCTATCATTTTGTATGAACCTTTCTGTGCTCAACAGACGTAAAATAATTTTAAAACAAAATTCTACCCTAGCATACATCATTTTCTGAAACTTCCAGTTTTCCTTTACAGTTAGTATTAACATCCTTGCCACTCCGTTTTGCAAGCATATGTTCTTCTTATTGCAGGTTTCCTAGAATTCTGCTGCAGGAAAGTGTTCTTCTGTACCGTATTTATCTACCATGCCCTTCCCATTGACAATCACAATAAATGTCTTTAAGTGTCAGAAAGCAAAATACAATGGCATAGCACACTTGTGACTGTCATTGAGTCAGACATAGATGACTTCCTGGACAAATGTCCTCTGCCTTCTTCCAAATGTGACCTCACGAGCACCCTTCAGTTAACAGACAGACCTTAACTTTTGGGGAAAGCCACGGTGATCCTCTAAGTACAATGAAAAACTGAAAGACATCTAAGGATCCCTTCCTAAACGTACTCTCCACCATCAGTACCACCTTCTATCATTTCTTGCTGAGCTACTTGCCATTCTTGTTGCTAATGAAGAACAACCTCAGGGATGAGGGCTTTATATTCGGCTCACAGTTCAGAGGGCTTCAGAGGACCGTGAGGGAAGCTGTGTGATGGGAGGGCACTAGCCAGGGAGCGGAGGAAGGTAAATGCCAGTGGCCAGCTGTCCTTCTCCTTTTCTCCCTTTTATCTGACTGGGGACCTGCCTGTGAGATGGCACCACTAACATTCGAGGCAGCCTTCTCTCACACATGTACCCAAAGGTAGTGCTCAGTAATGCACTAAGTGATTTCTCAATCCAATCATGTTGACGAGATCTGCCATCAGACTTGCTCCTGTGTGTGTATGTGTGCCCGTGCACATGTGCATGTGTGGTATTTGTATGCAGGTACACTTACCTGAGGAGGCATATATAGAAGCCCAATTTTGACACTGGGTATATTAATTAATTTATTTATTATTAATTATTAATTATTTATATTTATATTTATTATTAATTAATTGCTTCTCTTCCTTGCTCTTTGAGACAGGATCTCTCACTGACCTTGCTATTTCAGCAAGATTCGACAAGCAGAAAAAACGTGGTATCCACTTTCCCCCTAGAGCTCCTATTACAGATATGTTTCCCCTATTCAGCTTCTATATATGGATGCTGGGAATCAAAACTCAAGGTCTCAAGCTGTCTTAGTCAGGGTTTCTATTCCTACACAAAACATCATGACCAAGAAGCAAGTTGGGGAGGAAACTGTTTATTCAGCTTACACTTCCCACATTGCTGTTCATCACAAAAAGAAGTCAGGAGTGGGACTCAAGCAGGTCAGGAAGCAGGAGCTGATGCAGAGGCCATGGAGGGATGTTACTTACTGGCTTGCTTCTGCTGGCTTGCTCAGCTTGCTTTCTTATAGAACCCAGGACCACCAGCCTAGGGACAGTATGACTCACAAAGGGCCCTCCTGCCCCCCTTGATCACTAATTGAGAAAATGCCACACAGCTGGATCTCATGGAAGCACTTCCCCAACTGAAGCCCCTTTTTCTGGGATAACTTCAGCTTGTATCAAGTTGACACACAAAACCAGCCAGTACACAAGCTTATACAGTAAGTGCTTTATGCAATTCCTTACTAAGCAATCTCTCTAGGCTGATATTTATTTCTCAATACCTTCTTGTTCCAAACCACCGGAATTTTCTATTTATAATATTGTAACATGCTGCAAATTGATTTGTCTACCCCTCTCATCTACCTTTAATCCAATAGCATGATAAGATTCACAACGCCCAACTGACAACGCTATTGTCTTTCTACTAAGACCCTTCCCTATGGTCCCATGGGCCTCAGAATAAAGTAAACACTTCTCAACTTCTCAGTACTGACATTCTTCTCAATATTGAAGCTCTCAAGGGCCCCTGCTTCTCCTCCCATCCTCCCCATCTTCCGCTTCCCACCTCCTGCCCTGTGGCCCCAGTAGGCATGGCCACAACACTCAGCATCGCTTTCCTTCTTGTCTTTGGGCTTCTTCTATGCCTGCCACGCCCTGAAGAGGGGTCAACTGCTGAGATCTTCATTCTCTCCACAAAGGCCCCGAGACTTCAGCTTTACATGGAGTCTCTTCTAACATTCTATTCTCTGGGATGTCTTTCCTTAACTCCCCTTCCCTATCCAGTCCAGGCTAGACCCCTCGCCTACTCTCCTATCACTTGATAAGCCCTTTATCAGTTATCACTTCTCTTGTTATAATTGTCTGTGGTACCTCATGCACTTATGCTGACCCAGCGCACTCTTGGAAAACACTTTCCACATGTGACTCAGGTCTCAAAGAGTCACATGTCTACATGCTTCTCCTTCTGGAGGGAATAACAGACTGTATTATTCCTACTTTAGGTCATAGCATATGTGTATTTCCTCACAGAAATGACCAACACCTGTCTCCTGACAGCACACAAAAACACATCTCCTAGGAAATTTCTCCAATTAAATGAATAGCGTATTTCTTTCTTCTTGGTGTAGTTTTCTGTAAAGCTGCTACTCAAGGAATGTGGAGAAGTCAGAAATGAATGAGTACCAGAGTTATAATTTCTTCTATAAATAGTAACAATGTGGAACAGAGAGTCACCAAGTGGTCCTACTGAAATGACACCACCATCAAAACATCCAAACTAGTTCCCAAATCCAAGACTAGCTGAACCAAAAGGAATAGTACAATACACAGAACATAGTATAAGACTACATATGGGTTGGTTAAGCTGGTCAGCAAGAAAATTTGACATGATTAATGACTTAGTACGTGTTCAGACTGAACTCTGAATCCCAGTGACCTGAACTAAGAATATATGGCTGTGATGGTCTCGGCACAATCAAAAATCTGTCTGTTATCAAGGCTCTGTTTGCCTTGTATATCATGAGTCTCCACTGTCTTGTATTATACACCAGGTGCTTGAAATTTTATCATGAGATGGAGTAAAATCTGGATGAGAATGAGGGACCACGGAAAATGTCTAGAGAGAGTTGTCCCTCTGACTTTTTCTCACAAATGACAGAAGAGCTGTTCATGATGGGGAAGTTCTTGCGATCCTGTCTAAGGTGCCAGAGAGGAAAGGACCAGAGCGGAGAGTGGCAGCACTGGCTGGGAGGTCTCTGCTGGGGCTCTGCAGGCTGCGTCTCCCCCTGTCTCCCCCTGTCTCCCCCTGTATCAATGAAAGGGCGATGGGGATGGAAGTCTCTAAGCTTGATGGTGAGAAAAACAAACCAGGAAAATCACTGGCATGCTGGGTGTCATCCAGCGGCCAAGACACTGTGTTTGGATGGCTGGTTAAGATGGGAGAACTCTGCTGTTAGCCAGATGCTCTCATATTTGGTTCAGATCTGTATGTGTATTTGTATTTGTATTTGTATTTGTATTTGTATTTGTATTTGTATTTGCAACCTAAGGCACTAACGCAGCACACTGTAGGAGACATAGCCACAACTGTGTGCTCAGCCCCGGGATTCAGGAGACCTCCAGACCCAAGTTTCTGTCAAGTGTCCTTTCTCACACTTGCTGGGGAAGCTGGAAAAAGCCATCTAAAGAAAGAGTTGGATCAGTGTTTCCTGTATTATGTTTCACAGATCATCAGTGCCTTGAGGTATTCCAGAAAAATAATGGTCCCCTGATCAGATGACTAAGGAAATTCTGAGCATCCTGCTTTCTCTTTTTGGAAAGAAATCATGTGAATTAAAAACTCATTAACTCCTTTACAAGGAAGGAAGTTCTGACACACAGCACCACATGGGTGAACTTGGAGAACGGCATGCTCAGTGAACCAAGCCAAGGAAAGACAAATGCAGTGTGATCTCACTTGCATGAGGTCCCTACAATAGCCAAATTCACAGAGATGGAAACTAGAACAGTGGTTGTCAGGGGCTGGTGGGGAGGTGTTGAAAGTGACTCCCTAATGGGAATAGAGTGTCAATTTGGAATGATGCCGAAGTTTGCAGATGGGTGGTGGTGGTGGTTGTCCAGCCATGCAATTGTCCTTCATCCTACTGAGCTGTACAATTGAAAAAGGGTTAGGATGGTAAAACTTCTGAAAAATGTTTTAGCTCCCTATCAAGATCCATTTTAATAGGAGTGACTATCAAATACTTTTGCCATTTGGCCTAAGTTCAGAAATGGAATTCTGAGTTTATTGTCTGAGGACCAGAAGAATAAACATAGTTAGTGACCAATGACCACGGTCAGCCACCTTCAGGCTCTTTGGAACTGATGTAAGACTAAGCACAAGTACTAGAGTACCTGTCTACACCCCACAGAGTACAGCTTGGATGGTCTGTCTAAGACTTGTGATGGGATTTGTCTCACATTGTGAGGTAATGGGAGGTGGAGCTTTGAGAATTATTAGGTGAGCGAGAGTCACACATGATAGGTTTCTCCCGAGAACAAGTCTTTATAAAACTACCAACTCCGGTTCTTTGTCTTGCACACATCCCTCTCTCTATGCAAGACACTGAGCCTCCTTGGCACTTGTTGTTGTTGTCGTTGTTGTTGTTGTTGTTGTTGTTGTTGCTGTTGCTCTTCTTCTTCTTCTTCTTCTTCTTCTTCTTCTTCTTCTTCTTCTTCTTCTTCTTCTTCTTCTTCTTCTTCTTTTCTTCTTCTTTTTCATCATCAGCAGCAGCATCTTGGTTTGACAGAACACTTGATAAAAGCAACTTGAAAAAAGGAAAGGGTTATTTTGGCTCACATTTTGAAAGTACAGTCCAGCGTGGTAGGAAAGGCACAGTGCCACGAACATGAGGCAACTTGTCACAGTTGGTTCACTGTCAGGAATCGCAGTGATGAATATTGGTGCTTAGTTCAGTTTCCTGATTTTACTGATTTTCAGGGAAGCCTAGCCCAGGGACTGTTGCCACCCCAGTGAGTACCCTCCTCCTTACCTCTGTTAATGCTACATAGAAATGCCCTCACAGACATGCCCAGGATTTGGGGCTCCTGGGTAATTTTAGATCCTGTTAAAGTGACAGTCAATAATATCAGTTATAAGGCTCTTCAGAGTGTTCTCACCAGAAAGAGGTTCTGTGACTGATGGGACTCCACAGCCCTGGCCCTCCAAGCCTCCATAAATCCAAAAGGAATAGACTCTTACCCTTCATAAATGATTCAGTGTTGCATCAACAAATAGAATAAGATTTGGACTTGCCCTGGCTTGAGACATCAAGAGGGCGACAGCTGACTGATCACGGGGAAAGAGGTCTGAACTGTGCTAAGACTTCCAGAGGCCTGAAACCAGGCAGCTCTGGGGCTTCTGCCTTCTGCTCTGTCCTCTAACCCCTTTCCTACCTCAGAGAGGAAGAGGTTGTTCTGTTTGCTCCCCACGACCATCTCATTTTGAAGCTGTCTTGTTTAAAGGGGTCATAAAGAAAACAACCCATGACATAGCAAGACTGATTTTTACCAATTGCTTTGAATCCATGAATTTGTTAAATTTAACCACTGGCCTACAAGGAAAGCATTTCACAGTTTCACCTTAGTACTTGTATGATGTAGGAAACCTGATCCTGAATCACTTCTGTTTTCAATTCACACACCCTCAGTATCTCCAGTCATGACGTTGGTTAACTCCACTAGCCCCACTCCATGAGTCCATGCGCCCCATCCTCCCAGTCCTCTACCCATCCCATCGACCTCTAGGGATCACTGTGAATTTAAATGAAGTTCCTGATAGTCAAGTTCCAGTTCCCTAAGCCTTCCCTGATGTTCCTTACCTCAGGGTATCGTGTATACTTTGTCATGGGAGCTGAATCTATGGTAATAACTAGTCTCTGGTCTCAAAGGAGTTTTTCCTAACTTTTCTCTTCCTTTAATATACTTATTATTACACACACACACACACACACACACACACACACACACACACTCATCCGAATTCCAAATTCCTTAATTCCCCTGTAAATCCTGTCCTTTATCTTTTTCCCCACTCTCTGTTCTATGCTTAACTAATTTTACTCATTCTGAGTATGTCTGCACAGAGCTTCCCAATCATCCCTAGTACACAATCTATAATCTCTTTTTATTTGAAACCTCTCCCTCAAATTTGAATCTAATCCCCCTCTAAGTTATAATTGGGAAAGGTTATATTCCACACCACCTTCCATGAGTGGTTCTCCAGAATACCCCACTGTTGCTTCCTGAATTAGTAATAACTCATTTGTACACATGAATGGCAGTTTGCTACTTATTGCCAAAGCATCCTATGCTAAGCATGGATGTTTTTTGTTCTTAGGAAACTCCTTTAGATGTGTTTATTTTAGGTATCTACTTACCCGGATGATTTTTCTACTGTACTCTAAAAGGCTTTAAAGCGACAAATTCAAATACATCTATAAACACATACAACAACCAAATATTAAAATACCTCAGCACTATAAGATGAATCAATAAGGTGGCCATGCAAGAAATGGTCTGGAAATTGATAGACTGGAATTCCATTTTTCTCCTCAAACAGAGGATGAAATCTCCATTTAGGTAGATTGAATGATGCAGAGCCTCCGCAACCCGCTCAATTCCTAGCCATGATCATGGGCATAATCATTTCAAACCAGTAGAGGTGAACGCAGAAAAAAATTACTTATTTATTTTCTGGGTCGCTGTATCTGACATGGACAAGGTAGCTTTCCAGGCTGCTTCTCCTCTAAGCAGTGATTCGGGTATCTCTTTTTCCTGACGCCCTCAACTCATGCTCTCCATTGAGACTCATAGTGTGTCACCTCTGACCCTGCTCCACTGGCCAGAAATGAGACTCAATTTAACCACTAGGGAGCTTAGCATCTTTGTTTTTCTGGTAACCAGAGAGAAGCAGTATTCAGACTCAGGCCAGAAACATGGAAGCCTGCTGTGGCCACAGCATTCTGGAAGTCCCTTCACAAAGAACCCAATGTGCAAATTACAGTGCAGGACCTACAACAGAGCTATAAAATGCTTGAACCCAGAAAGGGTGTGTGCCCATTTGCAGTCTGCACAAGATCAGCAATTGGTTTTCAACTAAATGGTTGTTTGCAGGCTATTGTTCCTTAATATCTTAGTTCTTTACACATGCAGTAAAAAAAGTTGCAAACTGGATAGTATCGGAAACTTATTTTGAATATATTTTATGTATTCTTGGAGAATTGATACATGTTTGCAGCGTATTTTAATTATATCCATCTTCTGCTCCCCATTCCAGCTCTTCCCAGATCCCCCTACCATGACCTTCTAACTTCATGTCCTTAGGAAAAAAATACCTTGAGTACAATTAGTAATGTCTATATGGAAGCCAGGCAGTTGTGGCGCACACCTTTAATCCCAGCATTTGGAAAGCAGAGGCAGGCAGATTTCTGAGTTTGAGGCCAGCCTGGTCTACAAAGTGAGTTCCAGGACAGCCAGGTCTATACAGAGAAACCCTGTCTCAGAAAAACAAAAAGTCATGTCGATATGGTCATAGGGTCTCTATAGAGTCTGACTGTAGGATGGACACACCTGTTCCTTACCATTATAGAAGCTGGGAAGTCCAAAGTCCAAGTTATCACAGATGTTGTGTCTACAAGGTTTTGCTTCCTTCACAGACAGATGTCTTCTTACTTTAGCTGCATAGGCAGAAGAGCAGACAAGTTCCCTTGGGTCTTTTAAAATGACACTAAACACCATTCAAGTGTACTCCAGTCTCATAATCCCAAGGCCCCATCACACAATACCATTAACCTGTGTGTCATATCTCAGCACAGGAATTTATGGGCAAGTAGGGAACATTCAGAATCTCCAATCCAACTAGCATCCCACACCCAAATCTTTCCTTCTCTCATCCTACCTAAGAGGAGAAAAATCTTCTAACATGCTTGATCACCTTCTAACCTGCTCTGGCAAAATTCGAGGTACTCAGCCTTTCTTAGCTTCTCATTTGTACCAATTACTTTCAAATTTTTGGGGTCAAATTTTAAATTGTTAACATGTGTGTGGGTGTGTGTATGTATGTGTATATATGTTTGTGTATGTGCATGCATATATGCATGCATGTATGTTTATATTTGGGTATGCATGTATGTATGTACATATGAATGTACGTGTGTGTATATATATTTATGTATGTTTGTGTCGTCTTCATGTATGTGCATTGTCTGTGTGTGCATGTTTATGTGTGCATGTATATATGTATATGTGTGTTGTGTGAATTGTGTGTTTTATGTTTATATGTGTGTATGTATGCATATATGCACGTATATATGTATGCATTTGTGTGTGTGTATGTGTGTGTGTGTGTGTGTGTGTGTGTGTGAAGGGAGGGAAGGAGAACCTTGTATGTGTGTGAGAGAGTGTATGTATTGGTGTGAATGTATATGTATGTATGCGTGTATGTATGTGTGTGTATGCACCTGGGGAGAGCAGAGGAGACAGCCTCAGGTGTCACCCCTCAGATGTCAGCTACCTTGTTTGTTTAGACAGGGTCTCTCTCTGGCCACTCAACAAATACATTAGACTGGCTGGCTGGACTCCAGATCCATCCATGTCTCTCTCCCCAGTGCTGAGATTACTAGGATTATGTCAGCTGGCTCTTTAAATGTGGGTCCTGGAGCACAAACCCAGATCTTCGGTGAGTACAAGGTAAGCCTTTGCCAACTGTGCTAGCTGCCCAGTGTTTCTCTCAAGGAGCAGCCCCAGGGATTCTGAAATTCTGGGCCTCACAAATTTGGACCCTCATTGCTGGTCACCGGACAGTGTTTCTTAACTGTACCTAAAGTGCTGCCCCCTCTCTTGCAGGTTTGTCTCCACCACACACTTTTCTCTCTCCCTTGATGATTCTATAACCAACTCTGCAGACAAGAAGATTGCTCTTTCCCCAGGTGGGTCCATTTGGTTCCTTCCTTCCTCTTTCCTTCCCACAATTCTGACTTCTTTGTTCATCTCCTCAAGGCCATGAGCCTCTGTCCTTTCTCCGATGCTGGCCAACTTAGTATTCCTGGCAGGATTCAGGTGCATCCTGTGGGTGAGCTCTTCCAACTCCTTGATAAAGATTTTTAATAAACTCAGCCCTCGCAGTCACTCTGGGGACATTCGGCTACATACCTCCTTGCAGCTAGATCTGTGGCTGCTCAGTCATTGGTTCTACTGCCTTCGGTTTATGGGTTTGGAGCCAGTTTTCAGTCTGCGTCAGAATTTTCCTGCTCCGGCCAATTTCAATGAGTTTTGCAAGTAAAATTTCATGGGATTTTTTTTTAAGTCACGTCTTTGCTAAAGTCCGGATAGATAACATCTGCTGTGTTCCTCTTCCCCATTCATGCAGTGGATTGTATATGTGTATATGCATAAGAGAGTGAGTGTAAGTGTGTGCATGTGTAAGATTGTGTGTGTGTGTGAGTGTGTGTGTAAAAAAATGTATGTAGTGTAGATTATGACTGTGTGTGAGTATGAGTAAAAGTATGTGTACGTCTTCAAGTATGTGTGTGTGTGTGTGTGAGAGAGAGAGAGAGAGAGAGAGAGAGAGAGAGAGAGAGCTCATAGTTCTTTTCAAGAAGCAAGCTGTTACATTTTTCTGGTGCATTTGGTCCCTGACAAACCTATGCCACTTTGGTTCTGCGTTGCATTATCCTCCGCTTTGGTTCTCATTAATTTTCATGGGTGAGCATTCTTCTTCTCTCCCAATATTTGTCTTGTACTATAAACAACTGTGGTCACTAACAGCGCGGTGGAGCTTGTTGCCCTGTATTTCACAGACTTGCCTTATCCCTGATTCTAGAGCTTCAGGGCTTTGCGATCTTCTCCCAGCTGCTTCTAATCAAAGCTAATTCCCTCTCACAGCAGCTCTTCTCCTTCCCATTCCGAGTGTGGACACCGATCTGCCTGTTAAAGGAGATGACTCAGGATACTCAGGAAACAGAATCTCACTTCCTCCTGCTTTCCTTCAACTAGTTGCTGGCCTCCCTGTGGCCAATTTACCTGTTCTAAATGCACCGCAGGCTCTCTCCTCCACCTTCGAGTGAGAGTCTTTTGCTGAGTAGGACTGCTTAGCAGAAGCAGCACTGGAGACAGAAGACACACAGGGTGTGGCTCTTGTGCTGCACCCAAGAACTGCTCTAAGTGAAGGTTCATGCTGACTCAGGGTTCCCTTCAGGGTAGGGCTAAGGGAACAGAGACAGTCTGGGAAGCTAAAGTGAATGCTAGAAGGGAATGTGAGCCAATGGTTTGCTGAACCAGGGAAAAGCCCAGAGAGAAGAGGGGTGGGGTGGGTGGGGTGTGCTGCGTAAAGGTGAACAATTGATGCCCTGGAGAAGTGAAGGGTTGGCTCAGAGCACTCGGTCCAGTGCTAAACTACTTCCCTGAAGAGTGAACGGGGACCTGAAAGGATCAGAATGTTGAGAAGGGAGAAAATGTGAAAGCTTTCTCTCACTTCCTCCTAAATTCTGAGTTCTGCCTACTGAGAGCCTACTGAGAGAAGTTTGTCATCATCCCTCAGGGAGACAAAAGGGAGTCTGGGAGCTCAGAACAGACACCATGCCCACTTCCTTTGTAACCTTCCTGAAAGGACTTACTTAGGGAGGGAAGAGACTGCAGAAACACTTCACTTCCGGTTCTTCTACATCTTTTTTTTTTAATTGACAATTATTGTCAGATGCTATATTCTGATTTCCCCTCCCCCAATTCCTCCAAGACCCTCCTCACCCCATATCCACCCAACTCCGTGACATTCCTCTTTCTCTTTCTCTTTAAAAAACAAAGGACAAAACACACACACAAAACAAAGAATGCACACGCACACACACACACATACACCCCTCCCACAAAACAGAAGCCACAATATACAAGCAAAAGACCAATACAAGAAAATAATGCAAAGACACCATTGAGATTGCTTTCTGTTAGCGTACCTAGTGAGACTCCATTTGAGACAACTGATTTTCCCTTTGCCATCAGGTATCAATGGCAGAGAGCTTCCTGGTTATTGGTAGAGGATCTCACATCTACCTTCCCCTCTACCACTGAGCCCATGCAGATCCTGGTGGTCCTACTACATGATTGATTCCAGTTATGGTGAAGCCATATCTGAGGTGCTCATTGTGTCAGCAAACAAAGATTACCAGAAAGAAGGCAGGGCACTATGTGGGAAAAAGAAGGGGATCATTGAAAGTGGCACTCAGCTCCTGTGGGCACTGCTCACAGATCCTGGTCAATTTCTGTAATGTGATTAGATTGGGGGAGCGCTTGGTTTGGTTTTAACAAAATGGCTATTAGCACATGGGTGTGGGCCTCCATGCCACAGCTGAAGTGTGCTGGTCGAGTGCAATGACACTAAAAGCTTAGTCCCCACTTAATACTTTACAGCACCATGCCTGTGTGCTATAATTCTGGCTAAAATGGATTAGCCTTGAAATTGTTGTAGACAATTGTTAGCTTGACGCTCTTTGGCCTGGGCCTCTTTGTATCAAAACCAGGTTGGTTTCCCTGATTGGCTGGCACACAGGATTAGGGCAGAAAAGCCTATCTAGAATCTCCCGGCACCAGTGCTGTTTGGTCAGAGTTCCCTTTTTTTACTTCATGGATATGCTCTCTGAATCCAGGTGAAGGAATCCGGGTGCAACCAGGGGCTCAAGCACTGCCGCCATCTCATCTTCCCAGCCCCCAAATTAAAGTGTTATTCTCTTGAAAAAAAAAGAAAGAAAAGAAAGTGGCACTCAGAGGGGAGAGGAGAGGAGAAAGCAATGGGCTGTTTATGATCCATGTACATTATATACAGATATGAAAATGTCGCCATGACAACCATTGTGATAGGTAATTATGGATAATACATGCTAACAAAGAGTACCAGAAAGTACTCTTCAGAGTCAAATCTAGAAATAAGCATCGGGATTTTCCTAGAACCAGGCCACTCGTGGGTTCTAATATGCTACCTACAAACTCTGATGCTACCTACAAACGACTTTCATGGCCCAGTGCTCACATTTGACACCTACTTTGTGCTTGGTGCTTTACTTAAAATAGCAAATCCTCCTCGATCTATCAGATGGAGTACCTGGTTTCTGAGTGATCAGGATTCCTATGAAAGCAATGCTAAGAGTATTCCATAAATCCTGGAAAAGAAAATTTTCATAACCCTTTCTGATGGTTTGTCATTAGAATTCTATTGTACATTCCTAGTTAAGTATCTCGAAAATTCTATGTGAGAATCCAATAACACTAGAGACATTACAGTCACCCTGTTCTTTTGTGCTTGAAATTCTTCAGTTATTTAAACCCCTCCAATCTATTTATTTGATGCATTTTTATCAAGTTGAAAGAATTTACCAGACATTGAACTAAGCTTCAAGAAAGCCTCCCTTTCTGCTTTAAATTCAGCTCTCCATTAATCTTGGCCTACTGTTGTCACCGTCCAGTCTTACCACTATTATGTTCTTGTTGAAAAAAGTCGAAAGTAACTCAGACCAAGGAAGGGAAAATGTGGTCTATCCAGTTGTCATACCAGAAAAAAATGGACACAGATAAAGCCAACTGCAAAAGCTCCCAAGGAGACAGACAGTATTTCACTGTGGATATAGCATGGTTCTAATGTCTCTAGTGAGTATCTCAGAGACTTTACTAGGAAGAGTCTGCTATTGTGGTAAATTTCTTTCCTTGCCAATTGAACATTGAGGCATTAAAGATCTGAAGTAGGGGGAGGGAGTTGTCTGAACGAGTAAAATGGAACACTTCACTTCTTTCTTTCATTCATCTTGAACTCTTTGAGTCTTGGGGACCCAGCCCACAAGTACTCAGAGACAAAAGGCAGAACAAGTGCTCAAAACACATGCTTCTGGATTTACTTCCTACATTTCCCTTCAGGTCAGACTTGGAGACTCACTAGAATGAAGGGCTCCCTAAACCTTTTGCATTTGACATCACTGTTGAAGGAACAAAATCTACCCTTTTCCTGGAATCCCTGGCCACTTTTTGACACAAATAAGCTTCAATGTATAGCTCAGCTTCAGAATTTGAGGTAATAGGTTCTCATACTATTTGGCTGTTCCTATGGAAACAAGATCTTGAGTCTATATTCAGTCCAGACCAGATACTGACCCCTTTATAAAACTCTGCTAGACTGTGAACATTTCAAGGCACTGCTTTATCCAAATCTTACCTAATTCTACCCTTCTAGAATACTAGGATGTATCCAGAGTTCTAGGATACCACTGAGTTTTCCTTAATTTCTGAGATGCCCGTTAGTTAATGAGATGCCTCATTGCTTTGGATCCGTAGACTCAAATGCACCAGGGCATTGATGTTCTCCTGGTGATCCTAGAATGTTTGGTACTGCAGAGTGGATTTCTCAAGACTGACGGAAGAATCACAGTACTCTTTCCAGTACTTAGTTGGGGATAGTTCTGTACTTATTTTCTTGAAAACATTGTAAAAAAAAATGAAGCTTCTTCCTTTGCGGGGGCTGCTTGAGCATGAACCAGAATAGTTTATGCATATTTACTTTGTATTCACAAAGTCAAGATTAGTCAACGCTTCCACATCAACTTAGAAATCAGCTCTCCTAGATCAAGAACAATGAAACATCTATTAAAGGGGACAGATCATAGATGCTATACATTTGGTCACAAGTTACATCTGTTATTGTCACACTCAGTAGCCACAAATAATAATGTGGAAGTGATTAAACATAGCCTTGTCCCAACAACGCTTTTCCTTACCAAACCAAGCTCATGGTAGGATTGGACTAAAGGCCTGTGACCTAGATCACAGCAGTAAAAAACAGAATCAGTATTCATGAGATGGCCAGTTGTTTTGTTAATATGGATATATACTTAATACTACTTGAGTGCCAGAGACACATCAAGGTTGATCTTGACTTTCAACTTGAACAATATTTAAGTGGTTAGTAAAGCAACTAAGTTAGTCAGTGTTTGTAGGCAGATTGACCCTGGTCTTATCACTCTAAGAGCATTTCGTGTGAGTTGACACTCATTCTGTACCAGTCAAGTCTACACACTATTTCTTATTATGTGTGTATCATTATGCTTTTGCAGTCAGGATAGACGAGGTGCTATATCATAGAAGCTAAGCAAGTGGAAGCTGCCATAGAATTCCAGGACGTTGATCAGAATCAAAACTCTAGTACCTTAATTAGCAGATATGTCTTCATTCCCTGATGTGTCTGAATCTCCTGGCAAAGTTTTGAGAGGACAACATTTTGGCAAGTGATCACATTGTTCAAAAACTACCACAGAACACATTTTTTTTCTGTTATGGTGTGCTAAAACTAAGTACCTAGACAGACAAAAGTATTTTACCCTAGGTGAGTACCAGAGAACACAGAAGACAGGAAACAGATGGATTCAGATATCCACATCTCAGAATAGAATAGCCCCAGACTAATATATTCCTTCAATTCTTCAGGCATAAGATAGCTACATGAGTTTTCACACCAGTAAATGAATGTTATGTCTTAACACCTGTCATTTGGATCATCTTAAGAATCAATGTGGTACAAAAAGAGACTGTGAATCTACATTCACAACTAAGTTATCATTAAAGCCTGACTCTTTCTGGTCAAACTGGTGGTGCCAAGGTTCAAGGAACCAGTCTGAAGACGTTTGTTATCAGGATGCCTCATTGGCAAGCCTTTTTCAAGGTTATTCCAGAACTTTCTCTAGATGCTCTCCTGAGAGCTGGGAGCCTTAAAATCTTCCTGGGCCACTAAGCTGATATTTAAAGATGTATTGGCAAGCACACAAAGCCAACTTCCACAGAGAACTTTTTTGTAAAGTATCAATGCCTCTGCCCCTTTCTGCTTGGTAAGATATGGCTGGTAACAGTGGCCTTGAAGTGTTAAGCGAAGGATGAATGAATGAAAGGGTTTCATAGACAGAGAACATTTTTTTAAACACCTCTTCATTTGTATAAGAAAGTTGAGGAATCAGGGACAATCCTGCCATAGCCTGTACTGTACCCAGGCCAGGGGTCTTCTCCAGATCCAACAGGTCAACTCTTCCAATGCAGTGGGTCAATGCTCCGGGTTACATTTGCTTTTCTTCCTGCATTATTAAATATGTCTGATTTCAGAGGGGGACCCTAAGCTCTTGCTCTGTGGTGAGTTTAAGCTCTAGGTTGTAGACAGTGGCAGCTTCTCTTTTCCCTGAAATTGCATCCTAGCCTCAAAACTGTGTCTCCCTATTCACTCCTTGGGGAAGCCTTCCTGGAGACTTCAGTCTAAAGGAGATGGTGACTCTACATATTTGAGAATAACAATATGTGTGGACCAATTAAGAGATGGTTGGCTGGTTCATATTGTTGTTCTTCCTATGGGACTGCAAACCCCTTCAGCTCCCTGGTTCCTTTCTCTAACTCCTCCATTGGGGACCTTGTGCCTAGTCCAATGGTTGGCTGACAGCATCAGCCTCTGTATTTGTCAGGTACTGGCAGAGCTTCTCAGGAGACAGACCAGTACACCCAAAGCTCCCAGGGACTAAACCACCAACGAAAGAGCACACGTGGAGTGGAGGGACCCATGGCTCCAGCTGCATATGGTCTTGTTGGACAACAAAGGGAGGATGGTCCTGAGAAGGCTTGATGTCCCAGTATAGGGGAATGCCAGGACAGGGAAGATGGAGTGGGTGGGTTGGTGAGCAGGGGGAGGGAGGATGGCACAGGGTGTTTTCAGAGGGGAAAACAGGAAAGAGGATAACATTTGAAATGTAAAAAAAAGAAAATATCTATTAAAAAATCACTAAATATTCAGAGAGAGAGAGAGGGAGAAAGAGAGAGAGAGAGAGAGAGAGAGAGAGAGAGAGAGAGAGAGAGAGAGAGAGAGAGAGAGAGAGATGGTTGGCTCTAGAGATGCTTAAATTTTATTTAACTTCCCTTTAAGGATTACAGTGAGTTTGTCCTAATCCTAGAACAATAATGCTTTCTACATTATTGATTATTGGTCTTGAAGGTAGGTACCAAAGATTCACTGCCAAGAAATGAAGAAGTAGAAATTCAAAATACAGAAACACTGTTCTATGAGAAAAGGCCTCTATGAGATATTTAACTAAAAAACTAGCTCTGGGGGGGGGGGGGAATAAAAACACACAGAAGTTACAAGGAGTAAAAAAAAAGAGAGAAAAGGAGAGAGAGAGAGAGAGAGAGAGAGAGAGAGAGAGAGAGAGAGAGAGAGAGAGAGAATGTAGGGAGAAAACAATACATTTCTGGAGTCTAGCTCTGATTTCTTATGGCCATCAGGGAAGAGGGGGATTAGATATTAGAGATTTTAAAAAAATAATCGGATTTCTTTAGGTCTTCTTAAGGTGTAACTTGTGATTCAGAAGACTGCGCATGTTTGACCGTATTCCGTATCTATCCCAGGGGACTAAGTCAAGCAATCATCCAAAACAGCAAAGCAGAGCTGGACCCTGGTGGTCTCCACACCATCCCCTCCATCCTGCAATTTCAACAGCTAGAGCATTCAGAAGGCTAGGAAGCCCTGCAGAGCCCTGAAGAAGACAAAACCCCAGCCTCCTGTCTCCCTCCTCTGGTACCCCTCCTCCAGTAATTAATCTCTGCTTTGCACAGGAAGCATCAGCAGGGTTCAGCATTTGTCTCTGACTTTTTCTTTCAGCATCTACACTGTGTTTGTTTTGGGGAAGGGAGAAAGGCTACATCCATGGCAGGTGAACTTGGCCCGGAAGAGCACCTAAGCTTTGAAAAAGAAAAGACCTATGTAAATGCATGAGGCCTCCGTCCATCCAAGCGTCATTTCTTTCCCCAAATAACTCAGAAAAGCAATACCAGCCTGTGTTTCTTTATAAAGATAGTCCCAATCTTTTTAACCATTAAGAATGAGATAACTCTTTAATGAGTGCAGTAGTGTTTTTTTAAGCTACCACAAACATCATGAGAATATAAACAATCTATGCACAGGGGAAGAAAGAAAAATACAGCAGCAGTATTTTTAACTCTTTCACCCTTCACTGTGGTTTCCATGGAAACCACAACATGAAGCCAAGCAGTTACTTCAACATTACATAATACTGTCTGATGGTTAGTTACTTCTGAATAAGAGTGTTTATTCAGTAGTGTTCTGCCCATGTAATCAACCTTATCTACCGTTATTAGATTAAATAGGGACCAAAATCCTGAAATCATTTATTACAATGAGATTTTCTCCTGTTACTCATCTAGAAAATGACAGGCTGTGTTTGCCAAAGAAGTGCCTGTGAAATGTGCCTGTGAACGTGAGGGAAGAGACTTGATGCATTGAGATGAAGGGAATATGAAAGTTGAAGATGAAAGGAAAGGGAAGTTGAAGACTAGCTCAGAGGTATTTGGATTCAACTGCAAGCATTTTGGTCCTCTGCTTCCTTTTAGTAGGAATTGGAGACAGTTAGCTCTGCTTCTCAGGCCTATGGACACAAACAAAACAATCAAGACAAAAGATATCTGCTATGAAAATCCTTGTTCCATTTAAGACCAAGAGCTTTGTCCACACGATCACTGTTGATTGAAAACTCACTTGGAGAACACAACACAATTCTCCATGGCCATGCTTTTACTTGTCTGTCTGCTGTCTTTGCAATTACATCATGAGACTCTCTCAAGTCTACATTTGTCTCTTTCCTCATACTCAACATTCAAAAATACATTCCTTGTTCCCCTACATTACAGAGGCATGACAATAAAAAATTGTATGTGAAGATGAATGACAAAAGCTTGAATGATGACCTTTTTCTTAGGTCACCTGGATGTGTCTTTTTTTTTTCTTCTTCACTTTTTTGTCATTCACTGAAAAACACAAAGTTTCGATATTTTTCAGTGAATTAAAATATGCTCAGCATGACTAATTCTTAGAGACAGTGTTCTTTACAGTATGGAAATACTTGGCTTACTCATGCGTGACAAGCACAATCTCGAGGACATTCATTTTCCTTCTCCCTCCCCTTCCTCTTTCCTCTTCCTTTCAACAACAATTAGTGATTTAAATAGATGTAGAAAGGGTCTGTTGGAAAATCAATGGAATCCAAAGATTAGCTTTTTAAACTCGTTCAGCTAAATATTTCTATATCTATATAATCAACTCAACAACATTTCTGTTCTTTATATTCTTATTGAAAACACAGCAATAGTCCATTTAGTTAATTTACAAAGAAAGTAGATAACCTAGAATTCCACTAAGATCTCTCAAAATCCTCCCACTACAAGCAACGAATCTTTTTTTGGAGGGGTAGGATACAAAAGGCTAGGACAGGCTGCTAATTAAGACCTGTGTTCTAGCTCCTTGATTGCAGCTGTTGATTCTCTCTTGCTCCAGAAGCCCAACAGTTTCCCATGGTAGAGTCCCAAACTTCTTTTTTAAATAAGTCTTCTCACAGCAAAAAGCAGAAAATTGATTTTCCCTAGGTTTCTAGAGGCTCCATTTCTCTGCCCTTTCCTTGTTTCCCTTATGCTAGTGTACGCTAGTTTAACATACCTTCTTTCTGTTATATTCTTTTTCTTCCTTCCTTGTCTCATGGGCTTCATGCCTTGCATCCTGATTCATCCCTTAGAAGAATTAAATCTGCTGAGATTCCAAGTCCCAAACTAGTTCCCACTGCCTGTACCCGCCTCACTCACCTCCATTCAGCCTACGGGAACTTTTTTCTTCTGTCTACAGGGATAGCTAGTCTGCAGGATTCAGGCCTGCTGCTCATCAAAGATCACAAGGTTGGCAAGTCTCCCTTCAATTACTGGTAAAAATGTATAGCCACCCCCCACCCCTGCCCCACCCCAATCCTGTCAAGCTAGGGAAAGTCCACAGAGATGAACAAGGACAAGAATCAATCTCTAGAATTACCCTTCCTCTGCCTTGAACATCTTTATATCCTCAGAGCATAGCAAAAGCTCTGACTCACAGTTCACACTTACTTTGTCAGTTTTTCATCAAACTTCCAGTTTAATATACATATGTATATGCATGTAATATATAATATATATATTACATACTATACATATGTAATATACATATGTGTATATATGCAGAAAATAATACACAGCAATTCACTCATGCTAGTACTAATCAGAAATTAACAATGTCATATTATTTTAGGTATGTGTAGATCACATGCTAATACAAATCGCCTTCTAAAAATAGGATCATGGTCTGCTAAGTTGCCACAGGCAGGGAAGTGATTGCTACCCAAGCCTGAGAACACGAGTTCTGATCTCCAGTACTCATGTAAAAAGTAAAATTTAACCCTAGCACTGGGGAAGAAAAGATGCGGATCCCTTGAACCTGCTGCCGCCAGCTTAGCCTAATCAATGAAGTTTAGGTTCAGTGAGAGAACTGGTCTCGAAATATAAGGTGGAGAGTATCTTAAGAAAAAATAGTGTTAACCTCTTCTGTCTTCCAATATGGACAAACATATACAACACACACACACACACACACACACACACACACACACAGAGAGAGAGAGAGAGAGAGAGAGAGAGAGAGAGAGAGTACCTTTGAGCCTTATTTTCAGAGGACCAACAAGAATCACCATCAGCATTCTGAATGACTTCATCTCATACTGGAGGAAAAGCTTGTCAGTGAGGAGACTACATATGCACCACTGGCTGAAACAGTCTTGGCCTTGGATTTAGTTTTATATTTTCTTACAATTACACTAATAGTGATGTCTAGTTCATTTCTCTCATCTGGACGCAGGAACATACGAGGATGCAGAGACTTGATAACCCAAAGACCAGATAACCCAAGCCACCCAGATTGCTCTCAGGACTATAGAACCTCCAGTCCATTCTGGGGACACCACACAACCGCCTCCAAAGATAGCAAAGCCCCTGTGTTATGCATACCACTGTTTAAATAGCTGCTACAGGCAGCAGAGGTTCTTGGATTGGGTGTGGGGAGCTCACACATTCTAAGAATGAAAAGTATTTCCAACCTTTGAGTGTGTCTCACAACCAATAAGCTCCTTCTATGGTGATGAATTACACTCCCCAGGTCTAACCTGGGCATGATTAATTTCTCATTTGTACATAAAAGATACTAAGCTATCTATTATCTGATTAAGTCTACTGAGATATTAGAAGGATATTATCCTAGGAAGGCAAACATGGGGCATTTTGTTGCTTTAAATTAAAAGAGAAGTGTGTTGTGATCCTCTCTTGATATTGGCGAAGCATTTGATAAAACTCAGACCTACTCATGACAAACATGTCCAGTGCTCTAGTTACTCTCCTCACTGGGGAGACAAATCCCGACAAAAGAAAGGGAAGGTAGAAAGCTTATTTCGGCTCGAACGCAGAGTGCATGGTACATAATGGTGGGGAAGACATGGCCATGAGAGCCTGAGGTCACGTGTCATGTGCAGTCCGGAGGCAGAGATGTTAAATGCCAGGGCTCAGCCCCTTCCTGCTTCTTTTTTTTTTTTATTTGATATATTTTTTATTTACATTTCAAATGATTTCCCCTTTTCTAGGCCCCCACTCCCAGAAAGTCCCGTAAGCCCCCTTCTCTCCCCCTGTCCTCCCACCCACCCCTTCCCACTTCCCCGTTCTGGTTTTGCCGAATACTGCTTCACTGAGTCTTTCCAGAACAAGGGGCCACTCCTCCGTTCTTCTTGTACCTCATTTGATGTGTGGATTATGTTTTGTGTATTCCAGTTTTCTAGGTTAATATCCACTTATTAGTGAGTTCATACCATGATTCACCTTTTGAGTCTGGGTTACCTCACTTAGTATGATGTTCTCTAGCTCCATCCATTTGCCTAAGAATTTCATGAATTCATTGTTTCTAATGGCTGAATAGTACTCCATTGTGTAGATATACCACATTTTTTGCATCCACTCTTCTGTTGAGGAATACCTGGGTTCTTTCCAGCATCTGGCAATTATAAATAGGGCTGCTATGAACATGGTGGAGCATGTATCCTTATTACATGGTGGGGAATCCTCTGGGTATATGCCCAGGAGTGGTATAGCAGGATCTTCTGGAAGTGAGGTGCCCAGTTTTCTGAGGAACCGCCAGAATGATTTCCAGAGTGGTTGTACCAATTTGCAACCCCACCAGCAGTGGAGGAGTGTTCCTCTTTCTACACACCCTCTCCAACACCTGCTGTCTCCTGAATTTTTAATCTTAGCCATTCTGACTGGTGTAAGGTGAAATCTCAGGGTTGTTTTGATTTGCATTTCCCTAATGACTAATGAAGTTGAGCATTTTTTAAGATGCTTCTCAGCCATCCGAAGTTCTTCAGGTAAGAATTCTTTGTTTAACTCTCTACCCCATTTTTTAATAGGGTTGTTTGGTTTTCTGGAGTCTAACTTCTTGAGTTCTTTATATATATTGGATATTAGCCCTCTATCTGATGTAGGATTGGTGAAGATCTTTTCCCAATTTGTGGGTTGCCGATTTGTCCTCTTGATGGTGTCCTTTACCTTACAGAAACTTTGTAATTTTATGAGGTCCCACTTGTCAATTCTTGATCTTAGAGCATACGCTATTGGTGTTCTGTTCAGAAACTTTCTCCCTGTACCGATGTCCTCAAGGGTCTTCCCCAGTTTCTTTTCTACTAACTTCAGAGTGTCTGGCTTTATGTGTAGGTCCTTGATCCATTTAGACTTGAGCTTAGTACAAGGAGACAAGGATGGATCAATTTGCATTCTTCTGCATGGTGACCTCCAGTTGAACCAGCACCATTTGTTGAAAAGGCTATCTTTTTTCCATTGGATGTTTTCAGCCCCTTTGTCGAGGATCAAGTGGCCATAGGTGTGTGGGTTCATTTCTGGATCTTCAATCCTGTTCCATTGATCCGCCTGCTTGTTACTGTACCAATATCTAATTACAAAGTTTCTGTAAGGCAAAGGACACCATCAAAAGGACAAATTGGCAACCAACAAATTGGGAAAAGATCTTCACCAACTCTACATCAGATTGAGGGCTAATATCCAATATATACAAAGAACTCAAGAAGTTAGACCTCAGAAAACCAAATAACCCTATTAAAAAATGGGGTACAGAGTTAAACAAAGAATTTTCACCTGAAGTACCTTGGATGGCAGAGAAGCATCTTAAAAAATGCTTAACTTCATTAGTCATTAGGGAAATGCAAATCAAAACAACCATGAGATTTTACCTTACACCAGTCAGAATAGCTAAGATTAAAAATTCAGGAGACAGCAGGTGTTGGCAAGGATGTGTAGAAAGAGGAACACTCCTCCACTGCTGGTGGGGTTGCAAACTGGTACAACCACTCTGGAAATCAGTCTGGCGGTTCCTCAGAAAACTGGGCACCTCACTTCCAGAAGATCCTGCTATACCACTCCTGGGCATATACCCAGAAGATTCCTCAGCATGTAATAAGGATACATGCTCTACTATGTTCATAGCAGCCCTATTTATAATAGCCAGAAGCTGGAAAGAACCCAGGTATCCCTCAACAGAAGAATGGATGCAAAAAATGTGGTATATCTACACAATGGAGTACTATTCAGCCATTAGAAACAATGAATTCATGAAATTATTAGGCAAATGGGTGGAGCTGGAGAATATCATACTAAGTGAGGTAACCCAGTCTCAAAAGATCACTCATGGTATGCACTCACTAATAAGTGGTTATTAACCTAGAAAACTGGAATACCCAAAACATAATCCACACATCAAATGAGGTACAAGAAGAACGGAGGAGTGGCCCCTTGTTCTGGAAAGACTCAGTGTAGCAGTATAGGGCAAAACCAGAACAGGGAAGTGAGAAGGGGTGGATGGGAGAAAACGGGGAGGGAAGGGGGCTTATGGGACTTTCGGGGAGTGGGGGGCCAGAAAAGGGGAAATCATTTGAAATATAAATAAAAAAGATATTGAATAAAAACAAAAACAAAAAAATAACAAAAAGAAAAAAGAAAAAAACAAACAAAAAGGATGATACATCTTGTCTCCTCGCATGCATCTCTCTCTGGAGACACATTCAGAGTTGTGTTCCCATGATTATTCTAAGACCCTTCAAGGTGACAATCAAAATTAACTACCACATTCAGTAAAGTAGGAATGAAAGGAAACCTTCCCATGGTCCTTAGAAGTGAAATACTAAAGAGACAGATCTGGAGCTAAGCTCACTGGCTTCTCTTCCAGAGGATCCTAGCCCCCACACAGTGGTTCACAAGTGCCTGCAACTCTGCATCAGGGGAATCCAATGCCCACTTCTGGCACTCATGAGCATCAGATACCCACATTGTGCACAGACATGCATGCAAGGGAAACACCCAAACACATAAAATAAAAGTGAAAAAATCAGTGAAATATTAGAAATACATATTCCCATCATAATTTATTTTAAATTTTGCAGTAGTTGGGACTGAAGGGTCTTACGCATGCTTGGCCAGTGCTCTACCAGTGAGCTGAAACCCTTTCGGGTTTTGCGACACAGATTCCACTAATTTGCCCCCGGTAGGATTTGAGCTAGTGCTCCTTCCGCCTCAGACACCCCATAAGTAGCCAGGACTCAAGGCCCAGGTTACAATTCTGATTTTAAAAGATGAGGTATTAGCTTGCTATAACTAACTGTTCAATATTGTTTTGCCAACCTTGCTCAACCAATTTGATAAGAAGTAGGAAGGCTAGATACTACAAAGGAGCAGACTAAACAGATTTTTTTATTTTTCACAAATTATCTATTCTACTGAAGTTTTAATTCTTAGAACAATATTGTGGAATGGGTGTTTAAATTATTCTTACTTATGAAAGATTTCAGAGCTAGGAAAGCCATAGCCAAGGCAGTCTGATGCCAGGTCAGGTCCCAGAGTTTTTGTTTTTTTACTGTATTAGTTACCTCTCTGTTGTTGTGATAAAGTAGCATGACCAAAGCAACTTGAGGAAGAAAAGGATTACTTTATGTTATGATTCCAAAGGAATCAAATCAATAACAATAGAAGAGGCACGACAACAGGAAACAGGCAGATCTGTTTTTTTTTTTTTTTTTTGTCTACACCAAGACCTTAAAGGCAGCAGGGGATGGGGAATGGAGGGGAGAGGCAGGAAGTGGTTTGAGGCTTAACCTCTTAAAGCTAGTATTCAGTGACACACTTCCTTCAGCTTGGCTCTGCCTCCTAAGGTTTTCCTAGCAGCCTCCATAGCATCAACAACTGGAAAGCAGGTGTTCAAGTCTATGAGCTCATGGGAGACATCTCCCATTCAAACCTCCACGGCCCCCTAATAACTCCTAAACACAGGTCCAAAATTAAAAATAAGGATGACTGATAATGATCCTAACTATGAAAAGTAGGCTGCAGGCTTCCTAGCCATTTTATTCTCAAATGTTTAAAAACAAACAAGAGTCTGAGGAACTTGCTTAACTACCACAGCCTTCCCCCTGATTTAACAAAAATAGAAACAAAAACATCCTTTATTAAAATAAGAAAAATTTCGGGGGCCACTGAAAAATGTGAGCCTTCAGCCTCCACTGGCTCCTAATTATGAAATTCAAAGGGTGCTCCTTTATTGTTTCTCGCTGCATGAGACCTTCTGGGTCAGCTAAAGCCTTGCTTTTCCTGTGAAAATGACAGTTCATTTACTTGCCTTGGGAGCTTGGTAAGTATACCTAAAATGTCCTGAGCTTTTTCCTTCAGCCGTACAAAATGCAAGCTGTTCAGCAGGCTTGTAAACACGTGAGAAAGGGAACGAGTCCAACGAGAAGAAAAAAATCACCAGAAAGGTACGGGAATCCTGTGAGGCTCGCGCTCACTGGCATAACTTGAAAAAAAGTTATATCAAATATCTAATGTCACTCAGTGACACTCAAGAATCACGCCCCAGGGAGAAATTTTCAGGAAATTTGGTTGAATATGAGCCAACCTTTAGTAGTGAACTAGATCTTACAATGCAGCGGAGGATGAACATGACGTAAAACCCTATGCATGTATACAGCAGGGGACATCCTTATGTATGTATACAGCAGGGGACATCCTTATGCCTTCAGGCAGAGTGGCTGCTCACCAGAGCTGTGACACTTGGAAGAAACTCCATGAATGGATTAACAATGGAGATCCCCTTTCCTGGAAGACAGACCTCATCAGCCACCAAGCTATTCTCACAAGTGACAAACTGTATGAATATAAAGTGTGTGGGGAAATTTTCTGCCATAAATCATCCTGTACTATACATGGGAAAACTCACTGCAAAAAGAAAAAAAATATGAAAATATTGCATGTGGAATGTTCTTTGCAAGAAGTCCCAGGTCAACAGATATCAGAAAAGTCTTCCAGGAAAGAAATTCTACAAATGTAATGAATATAGAAAGACTCTTATCAATACTACCCACCTGGTAATAGTTTTTAAAATAAAAGGAGAAGCAGAGGAAATGGCTCAATGAGTAATTGTAATGCAAGTTCAGGACATGAGTTTAGTTGGCTAGAAGTTATATAAAACCAGGCATGTACTAACACATGCACGCACACACACACACACACACACACACACACACACACACACACACACACGAGCGCGCATAGGTACAGTCATAGGCACATTATAAATAGATTTTTTTCTTATACAAAAAATTTGATTATGATTTCCATTCCCCCTACCCTTCAAATTCTGCCTTATCCCCCATCCCCACTCTTCCCATCTGGGTGTCTTTCCTCAGAAAACAAAGAGGCAAATCAGGAATAAAAATAGGATAAATAAAACAGAAACAAACAAATTCAAGTAGGACAAAACAAACAAATAGAAGAGATGAAGAAAAAGCACAAGAAATACTTATCGATGCAGAGACATACATGTTTGCACACACACTTGGATCCTGTAAGAACATAAAGCCAGAAACCATAATATATACACACAGGACAGATCTGGCACAACATTCAGTCCGTTTTGTGTTAGCCATTTACAGCTGGGCACGGAGCCTGCCCTTAAGAGTGGTTTGTTTCTCCAGTGAGACTATCTCTGAGAAAGCTGATTTTTGATTTGCAAGTAGTTATAAAGTGGAGATAGCTTCAGGGTCAGGGGTGTGGGTGAGGGTGTGCATCTACTTCTTTTGTCTCTAGGACCCCACGGAATGCAGACCCATGCGGTCGCTGTGCATGCTGCTGCCATCTGCTGCTTCATTGGTGCACTGGTCGTGCCGTATTTAGAAAGCCAGGCTTTCTTGGTGTCCTCCAATCCCTCTAGCTCTTACACTCTGCCTCCCCTTCTACAGAGTTCCCTGGACCCTGAGAAGAACTTGATGAAGTCATCCCATATAGAGCTGAGTGTCCCCAAGTCACTCACTTCTACTTAATGTCTGGTGGCAGGTCTCTGTCTCTGCTCCCAGCTGCTGTAAGAGGAAGCATCTTTGATAATGACTGAGCAGGGCACTCATCATACCGAAGAGTATATATCAGGATGTTATTAAAAGTCATCACTATGTTTCTTTAGCAGAACAGCCTGTAGTATCTGGTTTTCCCCTAGCTTCATGGACTATCTTGTACCGGGTTCTTGGACACACAAGCAGCATGGAGTATGGGTTTTATCTCGTGGAATGGCCTGAAATAAAACTGATATAGGTTGATTGCTCCCACAAGTTTTATACAGCGTTTGTACCAATGTATCCGTGTACAATGCAGGTCATCATTGTAGATTGAAGGGTGTGTAGCGGGGTTGCTGTTTTACCCTCCTTCTTGGGTTTTGTGTGCACAATAGCTTCTAGTACTGTGAATATTAGTCAGTAAGGAGAAAGGCTCTAGGTGGGCACAAGCTCAACCATGTCCAATGGAGGTGTTATCATCAGTAATTCGATTGTATTATCAATTTATGTAAAGCAACCAATAGTTTGGGGGCTGCCATTGGACCCCTTTGGCCAAGAGCCCCATTGGATGTAAGCCATTTGTCTACCGAAGGCTTCATTTGGTGATGAGCTGTTCTGTCGTGGTGCTCCCTCCCCTCTTATTTGATGATTTCATTAAGACTGTGTTCCTATGATTATGTATTTTATGAAGCCTCCTCTGCGTTAAGTTCCCACAGGACCCCTGGGATTGCCCTTCCCTTTAGCTGTCCTCCCCATATTCCCTCCCTCGTCCGCCTCTTGCCTCTTCCTCCCCACTTGTTCCTCCCATTCCAGTTCCTTCCCTCTCACTCATCCAGAACTATTTATCCTACTTTCCTTATCTAGGGAATTCCAAACCTTCCCACTGGTCCCTTACTATGTACTTTAAACACTATATGAACTGTAGCTTACTTAACAATGACTTAACAACTAATATTCATATACAAGTGAACGCATATCATACTTGTGTTTCTAGGTAGGAGTTACCCCACGCAGGATGATTTTTTTCTAGTTCTATCCACTTACCTATGAATTTCATGCTCTCTCTCTCTCTCTCTCTCTCTCTCTCTCTCTCTCTCTCTCTCTCTCTGGCTGAGTAAAATTCCTTTGTGTAAATTACCACACTTTATTCATTCATCTGTTGAGGAACATTTAAGTTGTTTGTAGTTTCTGGTTATTATGAAAAGAACAGCAGTGAACGTGATTGAACAAGAGTCTCTGTGGTAGGATGCAGCATCCTTTTGGGTAGATGTCCAAGAGTGGTATACCTGGATCTTGAGATCGATTGATTCCCGTCTTCCCGAGTGACTGCCACACTGATTTTTATAGTGGCTTTACCGGCTTTCACTCTCTCCATCTGTGGATGAGTGTTCCCCTTACTCCACATCCTAGCCAGCGTGCACTGTCATTTGTTTTGTTGATGTTGACCATTCTGACAGGTGTAAGATAAACTATCAAAGTAGTTTTGATTTGTATTTCCCCGATAATTAAGGATGTTGAACATTTCTTCAACTTTGTCTCTTCCATTTGAGTATCCACTTTCGAGAATTCTCTCAAAAAAGGATTAGATCTGTATCCTATTTCTTAATTAGGTTATTTGTGTTCTTGATAGCCAGGTTTTTAGCTCTTTAGATATTTTGGATATTAGCCCTCTATCATATATAGTTGGTAGATTTTTTTTTCTTTCCCATTGTACTGGCTGGTTTTGTGTGTCAACTTGACAAAGGATGGAGTTATCCCAGAAAAAGGAGCTTCAGTTGGGGAAGGGCCTCCATGAGATCCAGCTCTAAGGCATTTTCTCAATTAGTGATCAAGGTGGGAGGGCCCACTGTGGGTGGTGCCATCCCTGGGCTGGTAGTCTTGGGTTCTATAAGAAAGCAGGCTGAGCAAGCCAGGGGAAGCAAGCCAGTAAGTAACATCCTTCCACGGCCTCTGCATCAGCTCCTGCTTCCTGACCTGCTTGAGTTCCAATCCTGACTACCTTTGGTGATCAACAGCTGTGTGGGAGTGTAAGCTGAATAAACCCTTTCCTCCCCAGCTTGCTTCTTGGTCATGATGTTTATGCGGGAATAGAAACCCTGACTAAGACAGCTAGCTTATTTGTCTCCCTGGACAGAGTGGCTGGTGGGTTCCCAGGGAAGGCCTGTGGCAGTTGGCAGCTGAGACAAGGGCTGGAGTGAGGAACACTTTAGAAGATCTCTGTGATCTGCTGGAGAAGGAGGCAGAGGGGAGGGGGAGGCAGAAGCAGGTGCTCAGCTATAAAGCTGGGCTTGAAATTAGGGGGCTGGATTTGGAAGAGGAGAGGGTAAGAGAAGATCTGAAGGTAGCTCACCTGCTTCCCCAGGTTACCTGCTTCAGCCTCCTTATCCAGTGGGATTGCCCAGGAATGCCTGTGGGAGTGGATGCCACCTATGCTTCTAAATAGATAAAAACCAACAAGGAATTAGAATCAGATAACAGTTGTAGTCTGCACAAAATAAATTAGTAACAAATTAGCTGTTACTTAGGGATACAGATTTCCCTGATTCTGCAACTATCTAAAAATATTACACCAGGCCAATAATAATTTAGAAATCTTAAAGACTGTATATTTGAATATAAGACAGAAGAGTTGGCAGGCATTTGACAATTCATGCTTTCCAGGATTTTGCTCTTATCCTAATTTAGAGTTAGATATCTTCAGGGGACTTGACTTTCAAAGTGGACAGGGAAGTAAGATACAAACAATTGCAAATATTACTATTAATACTCGTGTTGGTTCATTTGTTGCCCTATGAAGATGTTAAGTTGGTACACAGTGCAATACACAAATAGCAAAGCAGCTTTTCTCTATGGTAAGTGTGCTGGAATATTTATCTAGAAGCAAAGAGAAATAATTAATGACTTTTCAAAGCAGTCATCAAGCCTGTTTGTGACAGGGATGGTGGTTGAGGAAGGAAAGTCCAGCGTACCTAGGCCCTCTTTCAGTCTCGACCATGGCCTTGTCTTCTCCTGGCGAGATTTAATCACTCTAAGGCATCATTTTCCAGAAACAGTGGCCCCCAAATCTTTCCTCCTAGAACTCAATAAAGTTCTTAAAGAGAGCTTACTCAACGTACCTAGTCTTAAGAATGTTGATATCCCATGGCTGCATAGCCCAGTGGTTGGTGTCAATGTCCCCGGTGTATATTGCCACTAGAAAACATGGGCATGTCCCTCATCTGCACAGGCACTGGGGACCATGTGGCTGACCAGGGGCTGTGCATAACTAGCTTTCCCTCTCACTGGATGAGGGGCTCTGGAGAGCTGGCCTCACCTCTCACCAACAGCAGCTCGGGAGAGCAGGCCCTGTGCCTTGACTAGGAAGCACTGTGAAGCTGGCCCTGGTGGCAGGGATGTGGTGCGAGAGCCCCAAGGGTGTTGAGTATAGGAGAGCTGACCCTTCATTTGCCATGGGGTGGCTGTGTAAATGCAGTGGTGAAGCCAGCCACCCCATCAAGCCCCTCCCACTCTCCCTCCCCTCCAACCTCACGGGCTGCAGCACTTGGGAGAATGGGCCCTGCCCTTTACCTGGGCAGAACAGTACTGGCCCTGGACTAAGGCATGGATGAGCCAGCCCTGAGGATAGTGTGAGGGAGAGTTGGCCCCACAACCCTTCTGCTGTGAAATGGTCTTGGTGGAAAGAGATGGCCTCTACGTCCTTCACCCTTGCTGCCTGAGACGGTAGAGCTGACCCCCGGGGTCTCGAGAGTGAGTGAGCGCCTGGCCCTGGCCCTCACTAACTACAACACTCAGGAGAGCTGAGCCTGGATCTCTCCTGAGCAGCATATTAATGCTGGCCCTGGTCAAGAGGGAACAGGTGAGCTGCCCCCAAAGGCAAGAGAAGAGGAGAGCTGGCCCTGACACTTGTCTGCCATAGGGGGTGGGGGTGGGGATGCTGTCCTCCTTCCCCTAAGCCCCTCACCACCTGTGGCAGTCAGGAGAACTGGCCTTGAGGTAACAAGAATGGATGAGCTGACCCAGCTGCCCTCCAGAAAGCAGGCCCTGCATCTCATCTGGGCAGCATAGTCGAGCTGGCCCTGGTGGGTGGGTGTGCAGATGAGCCAGCCCCTCCCCCAGGGAAGAAGCAGTGGAGAGTTGGCCCTGCCACTCATCGCGCATGAGGTAGCATGGGTGCTTCCCCTCCCTGCTTGCCGCCTGAAGTAGGTGGGAGAGCTAGCCCTGGGGTCATGAGAGCAGAACTGGCCCTCTTGCCCTCACTAGCTGTAGCACTCAGAAAAGTGGGTTCTGCACCTCACCTGGACAGCCACAGCAGAGCTGGCTCTGACAGGAAAGGCACAGGGGAGCCAGTCCTGAAGGTGGGAGAACAGGCGAGCTGGCCCAGCCCCTCATGGGCTGCAGCACTTGGGAGAATGGGCCCCCACACATTGACTGGGCAGCACAATGGAATTGGCTCTGGAGGTCATATAAGCTGGTCCTGAGGGAATGGAAGCAGGAGAGGTGACCCTGTCACCTGTCTATCCACCTCAACTACCTCCCAGGCTCAGATCCAGGGCTCTCAATTAGCCCACCCTCAAATCTATATCATCTGGGAACGTTTGGGACCATGAAAGGGCCACTCCTACCTACTATTCCAGAGTTGTAGGATCTCCATGACACAGGGGTAACAGTAAGATAAATGGGAGGAGTCCCAATGAGGATCCAATATTGATCATGTCACAGAAGCAAACGGTATCTGTTGTCAGAATTTATGGTCCTAATAAGCATAGGCTTATTAAAGACACACAATCCAGATATTTTATTTACAAGTCGTATGCCCAGATCTAGTGCTAGTCTAAGTTATTCCCCAGGTAAAAAGCCCCTTGCTACTTGCTGTTTCTCCTGGCCATGTGATTCTGGTCCATTGCTACTTCTTCTGTCTTCCATGTCTTCCACCTCTATCTTCCTCTACCCTTCTAGAACTTCCAGTCCCACCTTTCTCCCCCCACTGCCCAATCACAGGCTCTAGCTTTTTATTGACAAGTTAAATTGGGGATAATGTTCACATGACATCACTTGAGTATATAAAAATCTGCTAGTCAGGGCCAACCACATCTTGAGGAACTAGTTTTAGCATTAGAATAGAAACAGCAATAGATCAACCTACTACATTTTTCCCTTTTGTCCAATTAAAAAGGCCTTTCTCTTCTAGTAACAAACAATATGTAGTAGGAACTATGAGGAAACAATTATGAAAATTATTAGGCGTGAATTAAATTCAAAGTCCAGTCTGTTTGTATTTTGTAACACAGATAAGATAGTTGACCATTTATACTATTTTAATGAGTTTGCAATTCTGTATTTAAATCATTTTCTATTTTAACTTGTATTGCCATCCTAAAAACATCTTTTCAAACCTAGAACATCCTAAATGCTAAACATCATAAATTTAATTGTGAGACTATAACTATCTAATCTTCAACCCCATCAGTAACCTGAGAAGGAATAAGTATTACTTGAGAATGCAGAAAGCACAAAAACACAGCTTCAAAAAGTTAAAAAAAAAAAGTGACAGAGACAGCTGACTGTGTAGACAGTCCCCAACATTCCTATAATGTTGGAGTGTCTGTCTTCAGCCTTCTGGCCCAGAACATCTGGCAGACCCGAAGTGAAGCAGGAATTATGAAGGACTCGCTCTGCCTTGACAGAGCTTAGCAGTGACTATCCTGCATCCACTGTCCTTTTAGGACAGCATTGTCTACAGATGAAATCAGGGCATTTCTTGCCCAGCAGTTAGCTTGTCACAACTGAAGCCATTCCACATGGAAGTTACTGATGCTCATCATCTTTGAAGTGGACTTGGGTGCTGTCAGGTGCAGATCTGTCTCATAGTCAAAAGACCTTTTAATAACAGAATAACTTTAAATACCATATTCTGTGGATCTCTGATGCTTTTAAAGACTATCTATCCATAGCATATCGGAACAAACAAACATTGTCTGTTTCCAGCTACCTATCATCTGTATAACCTAAGATGTATATTTATGTCACAATCCAGACTAATATACAACCTGACTATGTATGAGTTTGATTGACTTGACTATTGATTTGTATAATTTTATTATCCTAAATAGATTTTAATTGTGGCTATTAAAAGGAGCAGGACTAAACCTTGTATATTTAAATGAGTTGCATAGGCACAATGCCTATCTAAGGATTGAAACATATATATATGTATATTAATCTTAAATTTTATATCAATTTACAAAGATTTACACCAATAAAAACCTTAAACCTATATGAATATACAATATTCTATATCAATGCAACAAAATATAATCTCAATTTTGCATCAAAATATAAAGATCTCTATTCATGTAAGATTATAGGTATAAAATGGTTTGTGGTTTGGTTTTTGGTTTTTGTTTTGTTTTGTTTTTTGTTTTGTTTGGTTTTGGTTTAAGGGTAGATTCTATAATCTACCCCAATTTGTCTAATTTCTTAAAATATTTCTACATTCCCCCTTTTTCTTCTCAAACCCCTTTCCCTACCTAAGAAATAAAGAATGATAGTGATGAGGAAAGGAAAGACAGAAATCCCTGAGTCTAAGTTTAATGATTCATTGTAATGAACATTTTCAAGTGAAGATGTGTGGACAGAGGGTTATGCTGCGGGACACACTGACATATTACAGCTTCCAGGACTGGATATTTTCTACACTTTGGTTTTGTTGTTGTTGTTACTGCTGTTGTTTTTGATGTTGGAGTGTGTGTGTGTTTTGTGGGGGGTGGGGGTAGCTTGCAAAGGCGAAGAGCAGATATGAGGGGAGGGGACGGAGATGAGAAGGACTGGCGTGCATGATACATACTCGAAAAGACTCAATAAAAGGCTAACTCAAAAAAGAATGTTGACATATGTGGGTTTCTCATTGTAAGAAATATTAAATAGGAATCTATCAAATACTATAAAATGTGTGTCAACAACAAGGAATTTAAACCTTTTTATCTTCCCCATCTTGTAAGACATTTATGCAAATATTTTAATCCTCTTTCCTGATAAAACCTTTGTTTACACAAAGGCCTTCTGCTGCATTCTAGGAATTGATGACCTGGAGTAATAACCCTTTTCTCCTTTCTCCTTTATTTTCTGTATGCCAAATCTTTTTTTGTTTTTCCCTTTCTTTCTTTCTTTCTTTCTTTCTTTCTTTCTTTCTTTCTTTCTTTCTTTCTTTCTTTCTTTCTTTCTTTCTTTCTTTAAAATTGGATATTGTCTTTATTTACATTTCAAATGTTATCCCCTTTCCTGGTCAACCCCCAACCCTGGATCCCATCCTTCCTCCCCCTGCTTCTATAAAGGTGCTCCTTCCCCTACCCACCCACCTACTCCCACCTCTCCACCCTAGTATTTCCCTACACTGGAGCATCAAGCCTTCCTGGGACCAAGGTCCTCTTCTTCCATCGATGTGTGGCTGTAGTCATAGGTCCCTCCTTGTGTACTCTGGTTGGTGGCTTAGTCCCTGGGAGCTCTGGGGCGGGGGGGGGGGGGGGGGGGGTCTGGTTGATTGATATTGCTGTTCTTCCTATGGGGTTGCAAACCCCTTCAGCTCCTTTAATCCTTTCTCTAACTCCTCCCTAGGGGACCCTGTGCTCAGTCCAATGGTTAGCTGAAAGCATCTACCTCTGTATTAGTCAGGCTTTGGCAGAGCCTCTCAGGGGACAGCTATATCAGGCTCCTGTCCCAAAAATTCTACCAGAGAACTCTTAAACTTGATATATAACTTCAGCAAAGTAGCTGGATATAAAATTAACTCAAACAAATCAGTAGCTTTCCTCTACTCAAAGAATAACCAGGCTAAGAAAGAAATTAGGGAAACACATTTCACAGTAGTCACAAATAATATAAAATACCTTAGTGTGACTCTAACCAAGAAAGTAAAAGATCTGTATGACAAGAACTTCAAATCTGAAGAAAGAAATTGAAGAAGATCTCAGAAGATGGAAAGATCTCCCATGTTCATAGATTGGCAGGATTAATATAGTAAAAATGGCCATCTTACAGAAAGCAATCTATAGATTCAATGTAGTCCCCATCAAAATGCCAATTCTTTTAAGACTAAGCCAATCAAATAAGACTGAGGACAGACCCCAGCCAGTGGGGAGAAGACACAGCTGTCATTGGAGTTAAAATGGAGCACCACTGTGAGGGGAGCGCTCAGTCCTGTGCAGGCTCCCAGGGTAGAGGAATGCTAAGGTGCTGAGGAAGGAAGGGGTGGTTGGGTAGGGGAGCATCCTCATAGAGGTAGGCAGGAGTAAGGAGGAAATAGGGAATTGTGGAGGGGAAACTGGGAAGGGGGATAACATTTAAAATGCAAATAAATAAAATAACCAATAAAAAAGAAAAGAAAGGGAGAGGAAATGGAAAAGAAAAAGGAAAGGAAAGGAAAGGAAAGGAAAGGAAAGGAAAGGAAAGGAAAGGAAAGGAAAGAATTTTTGGTCAAGAATGAGGTATGCCTTCTCCAGACTCATAACTGGTGGCAGTCTCTTTCTTTGCCATTGAAACTCCTTTCTAACACTCATGCATGAGTCAAAGCCTCTTTTGCCATTTGCCCTCCCAGAAAAGCTCTCTAAATCATGCCTAAATCCTATTTTGTGAATCTTAGCAGTCGACATTGTCAGATGTTGTACTTTGTGTGACTTTGTGAGTCTGTTCAAGAAAAAAAAATCAGAATTTTAAAAAGTTCTTGGGTAACCCAGGAATGTAGACCCTGGTCTCCTCAAGGTTATATAAATCCATTTCCTCCCACTGACCTACTGTGCTGTGTTAGAAAGGCTGGGTCCAGTAGGAAGAGAAAATTCCAGACTTAGAAAGCATGTACGTTGAGAAAATTTAGTTCTTACAATATAAATATATAGATGTAAATCATCTGGATTTGGTGTTTATGCCCAAAACTAAGGGCTTGGGGAGATAGCTCAGTGCCTAAGTGCTCACTGTATGAGCAAACATGACCTGAGTTTAGATCTCCCACAATTGCATAACAAGCCTGGCACACGCGTGTAGTGCTAGGAGGTAGGAGAACCCATGCATGGGTCTGTCCAGACAGTCTAGCCTACTTGGTGACCTCCAGGTTCAGGGAGAGGCACTGTTTCAAAAAGTTAAACAAAAAAACAAAAAAATCAAGTAGAGTGCTAATAAGAAAGATAACCAATGCCAACCTCTGCCTTCCATATACATGTACAAATGCACCTTCACAAACACACACACACACATGGACATGCACTTACATATATTATGTTTATGTGCAGTTACATACACACACACACACACACACTAGATGGACATGCACTTACATATATTATGTTTATGTGCAGTTACACACACGCACACATATATGGACATGCGTGTGCACACACAAATAACTTGTTAATTTCCCAAATTATAAAGACAGGTATATAACTTACATCTTGGTTTGTCTCATGAAGAAACTGTCAATTGCTGTTTGTTTTTCTATATCAAACTTTTATTCTAGGTCTGGTCCTAAAATTCAAGAAATACCTAGTCACAGGGTGTGACTAGAACTTGAGAGACTAACGCAAGGCTTACCTAAGTGTGAGATCGGTCTGGACTACAGAGCAAGACCGTGTCTCTAAATAGAGCCAAGCATGGTGATTCATGCAAGGAACCCCAGCATTTGGGAGCCCAAAGCTAGAGGATTGCCGTGAGTCTGAGGACAGCCTTGGCTACATAGTGAATTCCAGACCATCCTGGGCTATAGACTGAGACCCTATCTCAAAAAAGAAGAAAAGGATCAGGAACCAAGAATCCCTTCGGGAGAGACCTACAGTCTCACTTCATCAATTTGAATGCAGTGACAGATAAGATAGGAGTTATTAGGGTTTTCTCAGGTGCCATTTGAGGATAAAATGATTTACCAGTTGACAGTGCTGATGTGATTGCTAGGGACCACTGTTGACATGTACAGTAGAACTTCAGTAGGCTCATGTGAGAATCTGTTTAAATGGATCCTGTGACAGTCTCAGACAAACGGGGGAATGGACGATTACAGCAGCTCTGCTCCGCAGCCAAGTGATCTTGGGGAGAGTATACCACTTTGCTAAGCCCTAGTTGTCTCAAAAATCAAAATGAATATGTGTCAAAAGAGCTCCTGTACCAAAGCTGGATGGATCTGAGTCTCCACGAGAGCTCACTGTCCTTCCTCTTCCTCAAGTTTCACTTATTCCAAAAAAAAAAAAAAAAAAAAAAAAAAAAAAAAAAGCCAAAGAACTTCTCCACCATAATAGAGGCAGCATTCACTTAGTACAAAATAGGTGCCTCTGCCTGAAAAATAACAAAAACTCTGTTCCTTTCCAAATATCCTATTTTACAGAGTGGCTGTGAAGCTTAATTGGTGAGATGTACTTGGACTCTCAAAGTTAAATGGTAACAACTACAAATGTGATATTATATTTGAGTTAAGAGATGGATCAATAAGAAAAATGCTGGCTGTATAAGCCTGAAGACCTGAGTTCTGATCCCAGCACCCAATAAAAGCCAGGCACATGACAGCCACAGTTCAGGGGCTTCCTGACCAGCTGGTCGAGCCAAATGGTAAGCTCGAGGTTCAGTGAGAACAGCTTTACATAAATAAATAAATAAATAAATAAATAAATAAATAAATAAATAAATAAGATAATGTTGAGGAGCAGTTGAAAATAGTCAACCTCAGTCCCTAGATTATATACACACACACGTTATATTTCATCTCTCTAATATAAGTTTCCTATGAGCATTTTAAAATTGGCCCTAAATAACTTCTAGAAGCAAAAAAAAATTACATGATTTTTGTTAGAAATATATTTCAGAATATACAACCTTAGGAAAGGTTATATATCATGTTATTTTCACACGCAAAAAAGAAAATTGTCTGTGCATAAAGCTAACCCAAACCAAGTGTATAAGCCATAAGAGATGTGTGCTGAGCTCTGGATGCCAGCTAGTGAGCTGTGAGCCAACTGTGCCCTGGAGGCCAGCCTCAGACAGCACATTAATGATTCCTGCATACACAAATTCATTACTTGTTTAATTAAGTTAAATCAAGAATTGAATTTGTTTAATCATTAATTACGAAACAAGTAGAGCTGTACTGAAACTTAGCACCTCAGGAAAAATAAAACAAGGAAAGAAATCACTATAATATTTTTGTACTCTATATCTAGCAGTTTCTGACTCTGTCTTCCCTCAACTCTACACACACGGGGGGGGGGGGGGGAGGGGGGAGAAGAGGGGAGAGGGATATATGAAGATAGATAGATAGATAGATAGATAAATCATACATATTCAAACTTGTTGCTGTTTTCTGAATAAAACCTGACACAGAGATTTATTTTGTTATAAAAGGAACTGAATAAATTTTGTTCATTCTAAAAATGGCATTTTCCTTATTTAAGGAAGAAAACAGGACCAGGATGGTAGGGCATCAGTGCAGTGCCTCCTGTGCAATCAAAAGGTTCTATATCTTGATCCCCAGAACATAAAAAGCCAGAGGAAGAGATGCATGACCATAACCCAGGGGTGTGGAGGCAAGAGAATGCCAGGCTTTTGTTAGACAGCCTAGCTGAACCTGTGAACTACAGATTCAGAGAGAGATCCTGTCTCAAAGTAAAAAGGTGAAGAGGAATAAAGGAAACACAGTCAAAGTTAACCTTGGGCTTCTACAGGCTTGAAAACAGGTCCACATGCACACCACACCCACACTCATAGGTACACATGGTATGCACACACACACACACACACACATACAAAGAGACAGACAGACAGGCAGGCAGGCAGGCATGCAGGCAGGCAGACAGTTAATTTTGAGTGGAGATAATAAATTTCAACCCTAAATAGGTTCTCAAGAAAACTACCAGTCATGTCACATCCTTCTGTGGTCCAGCCTTGCCTCCTGTTCTCGTATTAAGAATAAAACAAGAAGCTGCATTTATTCATCATCTGTGATGAAATTTTCTCTCAGCAGCTACTATCAAATGTAGAATAACACATCAAACTCTAGGGTTCACACGAAGGTAAGAATATGGCTATTTTGTCTGAGCGTATAAGCCGTTCCCCAAATGGACTGTTGGGCGTGGCTTGTGGGTCCTTGAACTCTGCAATGGTTCATGATGTGACATATTTTACTGGTGTGCCTGGGCAGTTTATTCTGATTGCTAGCATTCATCAGCTCCCTCCTTTCCGATACCTTTTCACAGGTGTTTCCCTCAAACTGAATAGGAATTCTGACATGCTTGATTTGAGGTTTGGTGTTTAGAGGGGGAAGGGGTAGTTTTCATTTGATAACATGATTCAAGATTGGACAGCTGAGAATCTCTGCTTTGGCATAATTGTCCATGTCCTGGACTGGTTGTCATAGCAACAAGCATTCCAATTATTGACCTGATTTTTTTTTTTTCCCTCTGGCTCTTCAGAGTACAGAGCTGTAAAGTAAGGGAAATGCTCCCTCCAAGTCGCTCCCAGCCAACATGGAGAAGTTTTCTCACTTATTATCCCTGAAAGTTGATTTTCAAAAATCCTATTTTTCAAGCCACAGTCTGGTGGGCTAGTCAGAATACATATACAGTCAAACCACATGTAACCTTGCAAAGCAATATATGTCATTCTGGGTCATACATGGAGCTCTCTATATTTGTCATGGAAGTTGAAATCTTTATGGACTGAAACAAATGTGAAAACAGTGTAAAAGGAAGTTGCAAATTTAAAAAGGGGCAGAATTTGCTGAATGGAAATAGAATACAGGCACAGTAGTTTCCTTTGAACGATCCAGAAAGCTATGACATTTTTAGTACCATATATAAAACATATGTATATACATATATATGGCTATTTTATAGTTAAATATATAAACCCCTAAGCCAATATCTAATTTTAATAAATGTGATTTTTGGTTTATTAATTCTTGGTGCTCAGTACAATCTACAGGTGTGTGCACATTTGCATATTTGCTATAGTTATGAAAGAAACAATCAACAGACACCTTCCTCTACAGAGAGAATCAACAGATGCTGGTGACTACAGCCCAGTAGCAAGCACCTCAAAGAGAAGCATGAAACTCAACAAAAAGACAGACATGGTGTCTTGCATCTGCAGTCTCAGCATTCCACGGGATGATGCAGTGTGGACCATACAGTGAATTCCAGGCTAGCCTGGACTATAGAGGGAATACTGCCTTATCACCACCACCTCCCTGAAATCCACAAATGCAGCCAAATGCTACAGAAATTACAGCCTCATAATTAGAGAGCTGAAGGAACTGGGTTAGGATGAACTATAGAGGATAAAGTATCAGTAAAGATGGAATAGAGTGAATCTAAGACTTCCGACACAGTGAGAACGGAGAAGCAAACCCCAGAGGTGCATCTCTGTGGTTCTTCAGAGTGGGGGCTGGGGGCTTGAACTAAAGGTGGGTGCTCTAATATCAGGGAGGGTTTAAGTCATATTTCTTGAACCAGTAATGATATGACTATGGATTCAAAAAATAATGAGACATGAATATATAAAGTGAATTAAAGTAGAAGGGATAGATGGCAAGAGATAATGAGAATGATACCCTTGGCTGTGACCATGATTCATTGATAATATAGCTGTAAGGGGCTGGCTATGGCAGAGCCCTTCTATAATTCTTACACTGCAGAAGTGGAGACAGGATGACCTGGAGTTCTGTAGGCCGCCAGCGGCCACATACGAACCGGGTTACCTGGAAGAGAATTCTGAGGGTGATGGGAAGGGAGGGGGGCGAAAGGAGAGACTGAGTCAAGGCGACAGTGCCGGTCAAGACTAACTTTAATATTTCTATGTCAAGATTTATAGTCTTAGGGGAATAACCCAACCCCTCCCAGTAGCTGGTCACATCAAAGGGCTGGCAGAGAAGTCTTCGGCTCCAGATCTCAGCGGGTCGCCTGCTTCCAGTCTGGCGAGGTCTCTGCTGGGTCTCAGGTGAAACCGCCTTGAGGCAGTGAAGGCGCCTTATTGTTCCAAGGAACAAAGGCCGGAGGTAACCCATCGGAAGAGTGGGGGTTGCCAGCCAGCTTAATATTGTGGGGGAAGAGACAGAGTTCAGAGTCATCCTCAGTTACATAGTGATTTTGAGGTCAGCCTGGGTTATATGGGACCCTGTGTATATATTAATATATACAACGTTTGCCAACAGAGAAGGTACAGGTGTTGACGAAAATCCATAGGAAGATATCAATCAATCATTCCAAATGCTGGTCTACAGCATGAAATAAATTTTTGAATACTTGAGAAATTTTCTTATACTAGAGAAACTGAAGTTTAGATAGCATATATTGCAGATGTCAACAGACTGAATTCAAAAGATTCAACAAGCAAGTAAATGTAATGTTAAATATCACAGTACTCCGTTTTCTAATACCCTCTAGGAAAAGTGTAGAGATGGATGTTTGGTTTTATTAATCCTAAATGAGACCCCAAATAAATACACACATACACACACACACACACAGAGAGAGAGGGGGGGAGGGGAGGGAAGGAGAGAGAGAGAGAAAGAGAGAGAGAGAGAGAGAGAGAGAGAGAGAGAGAGTACATTGTTGTGGTGACTGATGCTTAGCTTTGTCAATTTGATGTATCAGAGAAGGGAGTCTCAACTGTGTTGCTGCCTAGATCATACTGACCTGTGGGCATATTTATGCTCTGGACATACTTTCTTGGTCATTGACACAAGAGGACCAGACCCACTGGGAGCAGCACCATCCTATGCTCTTCCTGGGCTGGCTGAGCCTGTGCCTGAGCCTGCAAGTGAGGTAGCACCCACTCTCCCTCCGCAGTTTCTGATTTGAACTCCTGCTTGAATTCCCGCCCTGACTTCCCTCAATAATGGGCTATAAACTGTGAGCTGAAATAAGCCCTTTCCTCCCCTAAGTTGCTGTTGGTGGTGGAATTTTAACAACAGAAAGTAACTAGAACATCTGTTGCGTAGATCAGGTTGACCTTGATTATGTGCGAGCGATAAGCATCCCCCAAATCTCACTGTGAAAAGTGTTTGCATATGTACATATTATAGTTATTATGATTATCTAAATCACATAGAGTATCAATTAGTGGGGATGTTTTGCTTGTAAGACACCACTGCAGAGGGCGGTTTCTGATGCTAATGCTCTGTTCCCCAATTGGTTCTTGATCTGTCAGTAAAGAAAGTCATGGGCTAATTGCTGGGTGGAAGGCATAGGCGGGACTTCCAGGTTCTAGGAGGAAAAGGAAGATGCAAGGAGGGAGAGAAAGAGTTTTTGCCTTGCTTTGGAGGGAGAGGCTAGCAGCCATGCGAGGTCTCAGGAGGAGCTGGGGCCTGTGGCCACTGCTACAGGTGGGTGGCCAGGGATGTTTGGCAGGGGGATTAACCACTGAAATTCAGATGGGATTAACCACTGAAGTTTAGGGCAGGTGCAAGAGAACAGAGATAAGAATTTTCTAGGCAGGAGATAGTACTGCCCAGCAATTGAGCCAAAAAGGCAATTTGTAAAGGAAAAACTCTCTCTCTCTCTCCTTTCTCTCTCTCCTTTCTCTCTCTCCTCTCTCTCTCTCTCTCTCTCTCTCTCTCTCTCTCTCTCTCTCTCTCTCTGTCATTTATCAACGGGTTCAAGTGAAGCCGGGATGGGGCCGGTAGTGCAGTCACCTCCTGGAGCAAAGTCAGGTAAAGCATAAAACTACAAACAAACAACACACCACTCCAGTTTCCTCTCTCTCTCTCTCTCTCTCTCTCTCTCTCTCTCTCTATATAATATAATATATATATATATATAATATATATATATATATATATATATATATGTATATCTTTATGCCTCAAAAGCATGTGTAACCTGCATCCTACATTTGAAAGCTCCGGTCCAGATGTCACATGTCACTTCACACATTTAATTGAACCAAGTGAATCACATGGTCTCATCTGAACTCAAAGCAAACAGTCATGGGAAACTTTTACATGCTGAATTATGTTCCTCCATGATTCTCTATGAATCTCTAAAACCTAGTGACTGTGGGCAATGTTCTCTCTCTCTCTCTCTCTCTCTCCCTCTCCCTCTCCCTCTCCCTCTCCCCTCTCTCCTTCTCCCTCTCCCTCTCCTTCTCCCTCTACCCTCTCTCCCTCTCCCTCTCCCCCCCTCTCTCCCTCTCCCTCTCCCCCCCTCTCTCCCTCTCCCTCTCCCCCCTCTCTCCCTCTCCCTCTCCCCCCTCTCTCCTCCCTCTCCCCTCTCTCTCTCTCTCCCTCTCTCTCTCCCTCTCCCTCTCCCCCCCTCCCTCCCCCGCCTCTCTCTCTCTCTGCCCACCCCCATGTGTATGTGCATGTGCATGCACTTATTTCCTTGCCAGTGAGGATACAGCCAAGAAGAGAGAAGGCCTTATGACAAACTAATCTTGTTGATATCTTGACTGTCACCAGGACAGTGAGAAATAAAATTCTGTTATCAAAAGTGTGTTTCCCAGCAGCCCCAAACAGATTAATACAAGCTCTAGTGACTGTCCCCACCAAGATGCCCATTTTGCAAATACAAGAAACTCACACAGCATTGTATATCTTTACTAGATTTCCATGATGTTATACTGAGGCTTAGATGAGCTATCAAATTGAACAAACCCAATAAAAGCAAACAGAAATCAGATGTGAATAGATGCTTCATTAAAAGCTTTTCCCAGCCACAATGAGCAGCATTTGCTAAGCATTGTTTTCGTACCTTTCACTTCAGGATAAATATTCCAGCCGGCAGCTTTCAGCCCGATTCTAAGAAGTACAAATGCTGCCAAGTACTGCTTCTCCTGCTCAGGGTGGAAATGATTCACAGCGCAGAGGCGCAGTCCTACCTGAGGGCGATGCCTGCCTAAGACGCAGATGCTCACACTCCTCTTTCGTCCATGGAACTGACTGTTTAGCAAACAGAATTTGATCATCATAAAAGGTACACAATGAAGAAACAACCTTTCCAAATCATCAGCTCAGGCACAGGAAGTGTGAAGTGTGGATGTGTGGGTGTTGGATGCCTTTCCTCGGTTGCAAAGAGCCACCCACCCGATACAGGTTGTGAAGGTGCCACACCTCTCCACCAGCGACCTTTGCCCTTCACGCTGTCTAGGATTGACAACAGCTTCTTGTGGGGAGTCCCTTGTTGCAGCTACCGGCATCTTGTCCTGAGGTCTGTCTTTCTCCTTTCCAGTCATTGGAAGGTTTAGTCCTCTGGGTGTCCGGTCTAGCGTAAGCCCGTCCCTAGCTCCCCTCAGGTTTCACAGCATTGATTCTGTGATGAACTGTGTTAATATGGTTTCCACCCATCCTCATGATTTTTGTGTGAGAAATCTAAAGGATAAGACCTTGGTGGGCGGCCTTGGTGACTTGCACCATCTCCCCTTTCTTTTGTAGTGTTCAGAGTACTGGTAGGCAGAGGAGATGGCTCCATCAGCAAAGCATTTGCCTCATAAACATGAAGGCCTTTGTTTAATCCACAGAATGAATTTTTTTTTTAAAAAAAAGATAAAAATTCTGGGCAATGGTGATATTCACTTGTAATCCCAGTGCTGAGGAGGAAGAGATAAGGAGATCTCTCAGGCTCACCAGCGAACCACCCTAGCCTACTTGGAAAGCTCCAAGACAGTAAGAGACCCTGTCTCAAAAGAATAAAAGATAAATACAAATAAAAAGGTGGTCAACAACTGGGGTACAACATCTGAGGTTATCCTTTGCCTTACACACGTGCACACACTCAAGGACAATAACGAAAGTGCTATAGATTGGCTTCTAAAAGATGCACAACTCAAAGAAGTGTGTGTTTGTCAAGTTTATTTACTTCAAGTATGTGGGTACACTGCCGACTTTCAGACACACCAGAACAGGGCTTCAGATCCCATTACAGATGGTTGCGAGTCACCATGTGGTTGCTGGGTGAACTCAGGACCTCTGGAAGAGCAGTCAATGCTCTTAACCGCTGAGCCATCTCTCCAGCCTCTGTGCCAAGTTTAAAGCAGATGAACTTGAAGACATGTAGCTGAGAAGTGGTCCCCTTCTCAGCTCACAAGTGGTGGGCCACGCACGCCTGAGAGTTTCCACTGTGCTCTCCTATACTGCACCAAATCATGTTCAATGATAAGTCTCACATATAGCCCCAAGGAGAAAGTGTTGGCATGCAGCATCCTTAGACTGAGAAAGGGTAGGTCAAGGGCACAGTCATGGGCAGCCGGGAAAACTCCAGTTGAGGCTTTGTAGCTGGGTGTTCTCTGTATGCTACTTTGTGATGAAGCATTCTTGAAACTATAATGAGGGTTTCTCATTGTCTTCCACGCTAAGGAACCATGACACTTTTCCAATTTCCATGCCTGTGCACTAACTGATGGTCTGCAGGCACCAAAGATCCTAACGGTGTTCTACACCCATCTGCAGCGTGGTTTTGACCTTACCCTCTAATCGTGGGCTTTTGTAGAGGATTATGGGAAGAAAAAAATACCAGGGATATCTAGCCTACCATAATTTAGGAACAAAAATAACACACGACACATAAATAGTCATTAAAACGTAGAATTTCACAATGCAGAACCCTCCAGGCCAGCGTGCTCCAATCTCTCTCTAGATTGCTCTGTGACTTTGTTTTACCAAATAAACTTCTAGTTAAAGTGTTTGTGTCTCTTGGCTGAAGTCTTTTCTTGAAGAAGACAAGTCTCAAGAAGAAACCTTTATTAGGTAATGTAAGTAAGAGAGATTGGCCAGAAAACCAGTGATTCTCTTTTTCTATCCCTTCAAGAACAGGATGTCCTACATGTTTAGCCAAGGGGGTCCAAGTTCTCTTGAGGGCATAAAACAAAGAACAGGGGACCTTTTGGCTTTCACCAGAATGGTAATCTGATGACTTTCCTCACCCTTGAGCCCAAGGTTTCAACTATCCCCATTGCATCCCCATGCGTATAAAAGTCACTTTGCTTAATCTATTGTGTGAATGTGCTGTCCCCCTGCACTTGTGCCTGTGGTAGAAATGCCACATGATGCAGGTAGCTGACATGATGGACTAGCTGCTGCCCACAAGATCTACTTCAAAACTGATGCAATTACCACTGAGACTTCACTGGTAAGCTGTTCTAGGCATAGGAGTGTGCAACAGGGTGGCAGCTTAGACCACAGCTAATAGGAGGTAGCTCCAGGATTCACACCCAGGCAGTTGGTGTCTCTGACCACTTCCTTAACCATAGTACCATGGCAACCTGCTATGTTTTGTAGAAAGAAGAAAAAAAAGAGAGGAAAGGAAAGACAATAAAACTTATAGCCAGAGAGTTAACCCAATGTCCAGGCTTCAGCCTTTAATAACCTTGTGGGAGAAACTGACCACCACTTAAGTAATCAATGACACTGCACATATCTGTCACCTACTTCTATAAAACACAAATTAAACTCATTGTACAGTAATGCTTTACAGATTGTGGGTTATTCAAAAACCAGACACTTACATGATAGCATCAGTTAAATGTATTTGGCTTCTTATACTAGTTTATTAAGAGGAAAATGGTAAAAATAAAAGAACAATAATAACAAAAACCTCCACCAACACTTAGTCACTTGATACTTGGCCACTGAATCCAGCAACACTTGCATAAGGTTTAGCATCATGGATTCAGCTTACTTTAATGAGAACACAGCATCCTGAGCCTCATTCCTCGGGGCATTAAATATATTGCTTGAATAAAGTGCTACATCTCAAGCCCTAGAGACTCTAGGCAAAATGAAAATTTTAAACAAATACAGTTGTTTGCATAATGTCCTCATGCAGTGTTTTTGTTAAATGGGTTCAGTGTCTTTTTTTTTATTTTTATTTTTTATTTTTAGTTGTGTCTCACTACACAGCTCTGGCATTCTTGGAACTTGATACATAGATCAAACTGGCCACAAATTCACAGAGATCCTTCTATCTGCCTCTTTCCCAAGTCCTGGAATTGAAGGCATGTGTCACCATGCCCAGCTACAAGTTCAGCTTAAGCTTTTCAAGGGGGGGAAAGATAGATTATATCACAAGACCCTGTGGCTCTCTTACCCCTAGTTTTTTAATCTCATTCATATTCCTCAATCATGCAATTATGACACGCTTTCCTACCACCTTTGGGATCCAGAGGTGGGTAGTTTTATCATGGCCTGGAGTGTACTCGTGGCTTCAGACCATAATCTGAAGTCATTTCCACATTTAGTTATTATTCAGTAAAAATGTAATGCAGCCATGAACGTACTTTCAAGTTTTCTAGTAGTTATATTAACTAAAGCCACCCATTAAGGACATAGAAGGTTACTTAAAAATACATGCATACACACACACACACACACACACACAACACACACACACACACATACACACACACCCCTATTGTGGAGAATGTGCTAGTATTTAGTATAAACGGACTTATACTACAAGAACAATAATGTTCCTCCAAAGAGCCATACACTACCTAACTAAAACCCTATCAAAGGGCGCTTCCCTTCAAGCTGTTGGTCAGAGGGCTGTAAGAGATTCTTAAAGAATATAGACTACCGCCATTGCCCTTGGTTGTCTATCAGCACTAAGACCTTATGGTTGAAGGCACCATGGAATCAGACACAGAAGTTGGAAAATTCAAGATGGAACTGACCTAGAAGTCACCCTTGAAGACCAGCTCCCTAGAGGTTAGCATTGGAAGGTGTTGTTCAGGCTACCAAGGGACAAACGCAATCAGCAGTCCTACCTAGATGTGAAGCCCACAGACTACAGCAATGGCAGATGCGGCAGATATCCCCAATGGTGCCATTGGAATATTTGTATCTTGGGAGTGACCGATAGCTGCCCCATTTAACTTAAGGCCCATTCAATAAGTGGGAATTCATGCCTGGTACAGTAAACCTAGCTGAATACCTGTGGTTAATAAGATTGTGGACCACAGAAGAAAACCCTCTACTGCCACATTTCTAAATTGGTATATTTTTGCTGCCTTCTAAACACTTACCCTTATACCCATAGATGAATGCAGCCCTCACTCATTACCAAAGAAGCCAGCTTATGGAAACTATTATGAAAATACCCGACTGGTCAAATGGAGAGATAAGACCATGGAGTACACTATCCTAATTGATACCTCTACAAAGCATCCCTATATCTAATGTCACAGAAGAGGGAACAGAAAGGTTGAAAGAACAAGATGCCTACCATGAGACAGTGCCCTCTAGACACGGCAGGGACGAAGTCTCTACAGTGTAATTTTCTAAATGAGAACTGCATAATGGCAATACCAATTGATGTGCTAATGTAGCTGGGGGGGAAATGTCACAAGATCCAGCACATGAATGAAGACCCTGAAGGTCATAGACCGCTGCTGGGAGAGGGAGAACTGGGTTTCTTCAGGTGAGCTTCTGACTAGGTTACCCAATCCTAAAGGTCAACACTGAACACATGTTTATAAGAGCAACACTAATCGGAATCAGCAGTGTGTGTGTGTGTAAGACAGTAATAGTTTTGGAAGAAGAGGTCATGAATTTGAGAGATAGTTAGAGTGTCAAGGGAGGAGTTGTGGGGGTGGACATGATATAAATGTAGTATTCATATATGCCATACACACAAAAATCTAAATGGGAAGTAAAAGGAAGCAATGCAGAGTGAATACAATCAAAGTGTATATATATATATATATATATATATATATATATAAAATGCAACCTTATTGTTCAAGTAATATACATAAAATTCTCATGAAAAGTACTTGTAATTAACTCATATTTCACTTAGTTTGATAAATACAAAGTAACATCATGGGAACATATCAAAACTTTTACATTTATTTTATTTTCTATATTGTGTTATAGTTCTGCTTTGTTGTTTGTTTTGTATTTTTATTAATATTTTATTTATTTACATTTCAAATGTTGTCCCCCTTCCCAGTCTCTCTCCATGAACCCTCCAGCCCATATTGCCTCTAAGAGGGTGCTCCCCACCCTCCCACCCACTCCCACCTCACCTCTCTAGCATCCCTCTTTTCTGGAGCATCAAACCTCCACAGGACCAAGCACATCCCCTCCCACTGTCCTCTGCTACATATGCAGTGGGAGCCATGGACTGGCCCACGTGTGCTCTTTGGTTGATGGCTTAGCTCCCTGGGAGCTCTGAGGGATCTGGTTAGTTGACACTGTTGTTCTTCCTATGGGGTTGCAATCCCCTTCAGCTCCTTCAGTCCTACCACCTAACTCTTCCATTGGGGTTCCCAGGTAAATTGCAATGGTTGACTGTGAGTATCTGTATCTGTCTTAGTCAGGTGCTGGTAGAGTCTCTCAGAGGACAGCCATGCCAGGTTCCTATCTGCAAGAACATTTTGGCCTCAGCAGTAGTGCCAGGGTTTGGTGTCTGTGGATAGGATAGATCCCAAGGTGGGGCGGTCTCTGGATGGACTTTCCTTCAGTCTCTGTTCCATCTTGAGAGTCAACTTTATTGGTCCTGGAATCAACTAAGAGATACATCTCTGTACAGGGCTGTGAAGCAATGTCTAAGGAGGGTTTATTGAAAGGAGAAAACTCACCACCTCTGCCCAGGGCCTAGATAAATAAAGGTCAAGACAGGACCAAGTAACTATTATACCAACACATAGCTTGATGAGCCAGTGAGTTTATAGGGATAACTTACATTGATATGGTTGAGGATTACTCACAAGACCAGGGGCAACTCAGAAGCACCTGCATAAACAAAAGCCCAACCCTGGATGAATAATGACTCACAAAATTTAGAGCTCTGGACCCCTTTGCTAGTCTTGCAGAGCTGCATGGACTAAGCAGCCCCACCACCTAATCTTGTTAACTACAGCTTGGTAGGATTTGTAGGATTTGTGCCAGGGGCCTCCCTGCTTCTTCCTACAGGGAATGTTCAGTTCAGAGGAAATCTCCAGGTAACACCTCTGCATTTGCACACTATCTATTAGGAACAGTCTGCTTTGGCATTTTCCTCTCAGTACAAGAATCCTCATTATAAGAAAGAGATTCCCTAATCTCCAGGGAACTGATAAAGGCCAGTCCTTTGGTTGTTCCCTTTGACAGGTAGAAGCAAGAAACCATTCTTCTTGGTCAAAGTAGATTGTCTTGCTGCTGAAATACGGAGTTGCGATCCTTCTCTCTGCAGAACACTTGCCGTGCTCCATATAGCTTCCTCCATTACTGCACTTGGAGGTTTTTATTATTTTTAATAGATTTCACTTCGGTCACCATGATGACACATTCTCCTGAAATTTCTATTTCTCTGTCTTTTCTGGACTTATCTTTCTTAGTGACTCCAAGAAAGCTGTGAAATTTACCTTCGGTTCATATGCACACAAAGGCTTTATTTCCTTGTGTTCAGTTGTTTAGGAGGTTTACTAGTGAATACATCGAGAAAGCCAGGAGTCTCTGTGGCCTAGTCTTAGGTTGCCATAGAAAAACACCACAGGGTGGGTGGCTTAAACACCAGTACTTACTTTCTTGCAGTTCTATAGGCTAGAGGTCCAAGTTCAAGCTGTCAGCTGGCTCAGTTGCTGGCTCTGTCCTCATAGAGAGCTTTCTTTCCAATCACTATAGTTCTATCAAGCAAATGCCCCACTCTCTGACCTAATTTAACCTTAGCTATCTTCTTAAAGACTGAGTCACAGCAGGGATTTGGTTTTTCAGATATGAATATTGAATTTTGGTGGGTGAAATATGATTCAATCATAGCAGTTTCAACTCAAGCAGACCAAGATCAATCCTACCAAGCAAATTGTTACTTTCAAAACCCCCATACAAACAAACAACAACAAACAAAAAAAAACCAGAGAATAATCCCAAAGAGGATAATGATCCTTGAATTATATCTTACATTGGATGAAATCATGTGTTTGGCATGGCCTTTCATCATACTGCTTGAAATTCACTATGCTATTTTCTTAAACTTCAATCATTGCTAATATCAAACCATGTCCTTCAAAACCTAACAAAGGCAAATAAGTGGGAAAAAAGTTTCTCAAACATTAGCGGTAAGATTTTAAGAATTCCAGATATAGTGTCTTACCTTTCCATTTATTCTTGAAATGTTTCCAGAAGCAACTGTGGCCAAGCTAGGCTCCATCCATACTAACCTTCTTCACTGAATCTTCAGAAATTCTCACTTAGAAGGTGGGTGTGGAACTCAACTGGGAGAGCCTTTGCCCAGCATGTATCAAGCCCTGGGTTCTATCCCTAGTACTGATTAGGCATGGAGTTGCATGCCTATAATCCCCAAACTAGACAGATGAAGGCAGAAAGTGACTACATGCAGTATGGAAGTCAGAAGGACTTATTCCTACGTCAGTTCAAAGAAGAGAAAGGAAGCTTCAGAGGAAAAGGATGGGCCAGGATAAGTGAAACAAATTGTTGCTGTCAGTGTTCTGTGCTGTGAAAAGACACCATGACCAAGGCAACTCTCACAAAGGAAAGCATTTCATTATCGCCCTGCTTACAGTTTCAGAGGTTAATCTATTATTAGCAAGGAGGGAAGCATTGAAGCATTCAGGCAGACATGGTGCTGGAGAAGTAGCTGAGAGTTCTACTTCCTGTCCTGAAGGCAAAGAAAGAGAGTCTGGGCTCGGCATGGAGTTTAAAACCTGTATATCATCATCAGTGATATAACCACCATCAGTGAAGCACTTCCTCCAACAAGGTCTCGTCTCCCAGTCCTCTCAGTCCTGTCAAATAGTGCTACTGTCTGGTGACTGAACATTTAAATATATGAGCCTATGAAAGCCATTCTTATTCAAATTAAGTGGAGAGTGGGCTTGGACATGTTGAGGTAAGAGGCACAGAGACAGACGCCAGGCAGAGGAAGTTCATCTGAATGAAGTCTGCTGGTCTCCTCAGGGCATGCTGGAGTTGCTAATTTGGACCCATTCGATTACATGGTTCTGGGAACATAAAGGGGGGAGGCACAAATACTCACAGAAATGCAAATTGCTCAGTGGTTAATAATGAACTGACTAATGAGGCTACCATTGAAGAGAGAATGCTTTATGTTTATATAACTGAAAACAAAGTGGTGCACGGTAACAATAGAACCAGCTAGGCAACTGCCCCTCTTTTAAGAGGCTAACAATGATGCTTTCTGATTACTAGATTCTGCTTTTGAAGACTAAAATGCATAATACTTATTACACTATAGAGGGAATTTCTAACTTCCCATCCAAACACTGGCTTTGTTCAAATGCACACACATACACACTCACTATAATTACTTAATAAGCTATCCAATGAATGTGTTCCTGAAGGGGAAATATTTATAATATGAACATTTGAGATGATATAGCCTATGGAAAATATGGTACCTTTAATGCCTTAAGAGAGAAAAAAAACAAAGACAAAAACAAAAACAAAAAAAGCAACAAAAAATTCCTCCTTGCTTCTGTAATTAATGCTATTGATTAATCAGTAATGGCTACTAAATTAGCCTATATACAAAAGGGCCAGAACACAAAAAGCAATGATGTAAAAAATATTAGTGCAATGCTAATGAAGCAAATCAGAACATGTCACTCCTGAATATGCCACCTCAAATATGCCACCTGTAAATATGTCACTCCTAAATATGCCACTTGGGCCGGGCACTTACTTATTTTGATCTCAAGGCAACTAAGAAAGCAAACTCACTCTCATTTGCTGCCTAAAAGCAACGTGTGCATCTGCAATTGTAAAGATGTTTCCCTCTCCCTTAACAAGAAGAGAAAGACTCTTAATTGTAGGGGTGAGGGTAGCAATGCTTACTACTGAAGATTTGAGTCTGCCAAAAATAAAGAACTAACTTGCTACCATGCTAATAATAGGCTAACCTCTGAAAAACCAAGGCAACAATTAAATGCTTTGCTTTAGAAGTTGCCGTGGTCATGATGCCAGAACATAGAGCACTGACTAAGATAATCTGTTATACTCTTCCTGGCACACCATTTCCTTTCATGTCCCCTCCTCTTTAATTATCTATTAATCAAATAGATATCAATTGCAATATACATGTATATATGTGCATATATGTACTCCTTTGCATTTGCTATACACAGAAACTCAAACTCTATGACTTTTGTTGAATCCCTTCTCTACAGTTTACTGATTCTTTACAAAGGAGATACATAAGTTCTCAAGCCCAATGGCTTGTTTGAATCTTTGCCTCTTTCCAGCACAGTTCTCATGTATATTGAGGATACACACACACACACACACACACACACACACACACACATATATATTTGAAAAGCATGTTCTTTTATTGAAAACGGAAGTAAAACATATTATGATAAAATTGAACATTTACATGGAAAATATTTCTGATAAAATTGGAGAAATATATAGAAAAACATGTTAAAATTGAAGATTATCATAGAAAATTACACAGATAAAATGATAGACACAAAAAAACTTTCAAAGTTAATTGAAGGTGGACTTAAAAACATTTTGTGATAAAACCAGAGATTTACATGGAAAACATTTCTGATGAAATAGAAGAAATATATAGAAAAACATGTTAAAATTGAAGATTATCATGAAAAATAATGCAGATAAAATGGTAGACATAAAAAACATTACTAAATTAATTGGAAGAGGAATTTCAATGATTTTCTGATAAAATTGAAGGTTTACATGAAAAATATTTCTGTTAGTCTATGTCTTTTTATTGGGGAATTGAGTCCATTAATGTTAAGAGATATTAAGGAATAGTGATTGTAGCTTCCTGTAATTTTTGATGCTATTTTTATGTTTGGGTGGTTATCTTCTCTTGGGTTTGTTGGAATAACATTATTTTCTTGCTTTTTCTAGGGTGTAGTTTCTCTTCTTGTGTTGGAATTTTCCATCTATTATTCCTTGTAGGGCTGTATTTGTAGGAAGATATTGTGTAAATTTAGTTTTATCATGGAATATCTTGGTTTCTCTATCTGTGGTGATTGAGAGTTTTGCTGGGTATAGTAGTTTAGGCTGACATTTGTTTTCTCTTAGGGTCTATATGAGGTCTGCCCAGGATCTTTCATTATCTCTGCTGAGAAGTCTGGTGTAATTGCCATAGGTCTGCCGTTATATGTTACTTGCCCTTTTTCCCTTGCTGCTTTTAATATTCTTTCTTTGTTTAGTGCTTTTGGTGTTTTGATTATTCTGTCCTGGGAGGACTTTCTGGTCTGGTCCAGTCTGTTTGGAGTTCTGTAGGCTTCTTGTATGTTCATGGGCATCTCTTTCTTTAGGTTAGGAAAGTTTTCTTCTATAATTTTGTTGAAAATATTTACTGCCCTTTAAGTTAGAAATCTTTATCCTCTTCTATACCTATAATCCTTAGGTTTGGTCTTCTCATTGTGTCCTGGATTTCCTGGATGTTTTGGGTTACAACTTTTATGCCTTTTACATTTTCTTTGGCTGTTGAGTTTTCTATGGTATCTTCAGCACCTGAGATTTTCTTCTTCTATATTTTGTATCCTGTTTGTATCTATGACTCCTGAATTCTTTTCAATGCTTTCTATCTCCAGAGATGTCTCACTTTGTGATTTCTTGATTGTTTCTACTTCTACTTTTAGATCATAGATGGTTTTGTTCAGGTCTGTTACTTGATTGTGTTTTCCTGTAATTCTTTAAGGGATTTTTGTGTTTCCTCTTTAAGAGTTTCTGTTTGTTGATCCATGTCTCCTGTATTTCTTTAAGGGATTTTTGTGTTTTCTCTTTAAGGGCTTTTACCTGTTGACCCATGTTCTCCTGTATTTCTTTGAGGGAGTTATTTAAATCCTCCTTGAAGCCCTCTATCAGCATCATGAAATATGATTTTAAATCCAACTCTTGCTTTTCCGATGTGTAGGGGTATTCAGGACTTGTTGTAGTGGGAGATCTGGGCTCTGATGTTGCCAAGCAGCTTTGGTTTCTGTTAGTAGGGTTCTTGCACTTGCCTTTTGCCATCTGGTTATCTCTGGTGCTAGTTCTCTTCTGTCAGGGTCTGTGCACAGAAGGCTGTGGAGTTGCCTGGCTGCCTGGTACAAATGGCAGCCTGAAAACCTCTGTCCCAGCTGCTCCACTGATTGTGTGCCCCGTGCCTTCCTAGCTGTTCCCCTCCAGAGAGAAGGTGGAGAGCTTACCTCCATGCTCAGAAGTCAAAGCACTGCTGGCAGATCACTCTCTCCTGGGGGGGATGGGGGGGGCGGGCACAGAAGGCTGTGGAGCTGCATGGCTCCCTGGTGCAAATGGCGGCGGCAAGACCTCTGTCCCAGCTGCTCCACTGATCTTATGCCCTGTGCCAATGAGATGTATATATATATATATACAAGCTGTATATACATACAGAGCACTAAGGGGGAAGTCTTTCTCCTCTACAAGGTGACGTCATCAGCATAAGATAAATGTTTATGGTAAGGCATTGACTGACATGTCCCTTAAGATGAACTCTCAGAGTCAGGTAATTGTTACAACAAGAATGGTACACTAGAAGAGCTACTGTCTTATTGAAAACGGCAAGCATCTCATTTGTAGTCAGTAAGTATGGCCTGGGCAGATTAACTTGTCACAAATTAATCCAAGCATGCAGTGTAAGTTAAAATATGAATTACCTATTAGAGGCATTTTCTTTCCTTTGTATTAATTAATTTATTTATTTACTTTGCATCCCCATTGGAGCTCCTCCTCCAAGTCTCTCCCTCTTCCCTCCCCTCCCTCTATGTCCCCTTCCTTGTTTCTCCTCAGAGAAGGGAAGACCTCTATCGTAGGGTTTTACTGCTGAGAAGAGACATAATGACCAGGTCAACTCTTATAAGGTCAACATTTAATTGGGGCTGGCTTACAGATTCAAAGGTTCAGTCCATTATCATCAAGGTGGGGCCATGGCAGTGTCCAGGCAGGCATGGTGCAGGAGGATCTGAGTTCTACATCTTCATCTGAAGGCTGCTAGTGGAAGACTGACTTCCAGGCAGCTAGGATGAGGGTCTTAAAGCCCACACCCACAGTGACATACCTACTCCAAGAAAGCCACACAAACTCTGACAGGACCACACTTTCTTCTTTTAAATTTTGAATAATTTATTATTCTAATAAAGTATAAAGTATGGAAAATTAGTGTATCTGAATCATTTGAGAAAATAGAGACGTTTCCACTAGCAGACTTGAGTTTTTAGCACCTTTGAGATGGCAGTTAAGAAAAGTGGTACTGCCTACCTTGGATGACAGTTGGCTGCTCATCTGCCTGGTGTCACGTGGTTCCTGTGACTGGGGAGTCATTGGTTTATTTCTCTACATTTTGAGAGTACCTAAGAACAACTTAAAGAGGAGGAAGGTGTTTGCTCAACATGGCTGGTGGCTAAGATGGACTGGAAATGCTGGGACTGGGAGGCCGGGGCTGGCAAGGTGATCAGATGGACAGTCCAAAGGCGCTGATGATGCAGTACATGGTCTTGTTCTCCCCCACCCCCACCCCAGACTGTGCAACTCCCATCGGTGGAGCTGTCCCAGAAGCAGGAACTTGTGGTGTGCAACCCAGCTCTGTTCTTCTGCATGATCACACAGGTCACAATGTATTTAAATGGTTTCCCCAGTTTGGTGAGTTGGCTCAAATTCTGTTCTACATTAGCGGCCCACTGGTTGACTTTGCTTTGCTGGTAGACATTACCACCATGGCACTTCCTATAGCCTCCATTACAGTGCTGTTCACTTCATCAACAACAAATGCAGTCTCCTCAGAGGCCTGGAAGTCTTCCATCTTTCCTCTTGCCCACCTCCTTCGCCCACCGAGTAAAGTGGACTGTCAGGACCGCATCTTCTAATAGAGCCACTCCCTGGGCTGAGAATATATAAACTATAACAACCTCCCCTAGATATCAACTTGCTTTGGCATATCAAGTTGTAGTGGCACATCAATGAATAGGACTAGGAGCATGCATCTCCCTCTATTGAAGCTAGGCAAGGCCACCCTGTTAAGGGAAAGAGATCCAAAGGCAGGCAGCAGAATCAGAGATAGCCCAGCTCCTGCTATTTGAGGTCTTACATAAGGATCAAGATGTCCATCTTTTACGTATATGTAAGGGACTGGGTCCATCCCATGCATGTTCTATGGTTGGGGGTTCAGTCTCTGTGAACCACTCTGTGCCATGTTAGTTGATTCCGTAAGGTTTTCCTGTGGTGTCCTTGACCGCTCTGGGTCTTTAAATCCTTCCTCCCCCACAAGAGTCCCTGAGTTTCGCCTAATGTTTGGCCATGGATTTCTGCATCTGTTTTCATCAGCGGCTGAGTGAAGCGTCTCTGATGACTGTTATGCTAGTCTCCTTGTCTGCAAGTACAGTAGAATATTATTAATAATGTCAAGGGTGGGCTCTCTCTCATGGCATGGGACTCCAGTTAGTCAAGTCATTCGCTAGCCTCATTTTCTGCTCCTTCTTTGTCCCTGCACCTCTTACAGGCAGGAAAAAAATGTGGGTCAGAGGTTTTGTGGCTGGTTTCGTGTCCCATTCCTCCTTCGGAAGTCTTGGCTTGTTACAGGAAGTGGTCATTTCATGTTCCGTATCCCCTACTGGTAGGAGGAGCCTTAGCTAGGGTCACCCTCACAGATTACTGAGTGTTTCCATTGTCCTGATTTCCAGCTTATCTCAGAGATACCCCCATCCAACTGACTGCAGTTCTCTTTACGACCATCCTCCCCACACGTCATCCCTCCTGCCTGCCTCCCCAACCCCTCTCCCACTCAGTTGCTTCCATCCATTCACCCAGACTTCTGTTCTATTTCCCCTTCTCAGTGAGATTCAAGCATCTGCTTTTGGTCTCTACTTGTTACTTAGATTCCTTCAGTCTGTGGGTTGCAGTATGTGACAGCTCACGCTGGTGAGGATGTGGAGCAAGGGGAACACCCCTCCATTGTCGGTGGGAACAACAACTTATACATTGTTGGTGGTAAGAACAAACTTATACAGCTTCTTTGGAAATCAATTGGATGTTTTTCAGAAAATTGGAAATACTTCTACCTCAAAACCCTGCTATACCACTCCTGGGCATAGACCCAAAAGCTATTCCACCATGCCACAAGGAAAGTTGCTCAACTACGTTCATAGTAGCTTTATTTGTAAAAGCCAGAAGCTGGAAACAACCTAGACTGAAGAATAAATAGATAAAGAAAATGTGGTACATTTATAAATGGAATGTTACTCCACTATTAAAAACAATCACATCATGAAAATTTTAAGCAAGCAGTACTAGAAAATATCATCCTGGGTGAGGTAACACAGACCTTAGAAAGACAAACATGGTATGTATTCACCTATAAATGGACATTAGCCATAAAGTAAAGGTACTTTCTGAAGATGAGACTTCTGGACAAATTATCAGGGTCCTTTCTACCTCTTTTTTCAACTCATATGAATATTAATAAAAATTAATAAAAATAATTTACTCTTTTAGGTTGGTTGGATTCCTAAGCATTGCTGGGCCTGTTGAGCCTAGACTTCTGCGTCGCATACCTCTCTCTAATGTGGAGGCAGGAGCTGTGGAAGACTTAGAGATGCATCAGAAAAGCAAGGTTTGCTGTAAGGCTTTGTTTCCCAGGCAACTGTTCTCAACTCCAGACTGCATGGAGTAGAATCCCCAGCGGCACCACCTCCACCCCACCTTTCCCTGCAGTGTGAGGAAGCTATAGATTATAAGAACCCAGAATTCTAGCTTTACCGGAGAATGGAAGGGGTTTCGAGGAAGCTATAGATTATAAGAACCCAGAATTCTAGCTTTAGCCTGAGAATGGAAGGGGTTGCAGCGAGTCAGAGGCAGGAGCTGGCACTTAATTCAAAAGAGGAAAATACCTGTGAGGAAGTAGCTAATTTTGAAAATAGTCTTGTCAGCAGAGAAAAGGCACAAATTGCCCAACGTGTCGATGGGAGGGTGGTTGAAAAGATATCCGTTTGATCAATTGTTGTGCTTTAAAAATAGTTGAATATTGCAGCTGATAATGGAACAAGGAAAATTCGCTTTCCCAGAGACATAAAGTAAACCCTTAATGCCTTCTTGAACTCATTTGCAGCCACTGTGATGAAGCCAAGTGAGTGCCCTGTGTCAGAACATTTCTAGATCCTAACCTCAGCCCATCACCCTTAATCCTATCTCTCGTTTCATCTTTTACTAGCCACTGGAACGGCTGAACTTCCAGAGCCTCCCTCCAGAAAGTCATCTCCTCCCCCAAGGCAGTCAATTAGCCATCAAGAACTAGGAGGGGGACTGGAAAGCGGGATGGCATTCCACAGAGAAGCTGCCCAAGTGATACAGGTTCATTAACAAATTAACAAATACAGGTTCGTTAACACTTAGAAGTATTCTTAGAATGTTAACTGCCTTCTAAGAGATACGCTTGCAATTCAACAGAGCTCAAGTAAATGTACAAAAAGGATGCATTTTATAACCATGAAAAATTCATTGTTTTAGGAGGAGTGCTATCAGACTGATACCCAGGAGGACAGGCAGCATGGTGGTAGCAGGAGAAGATAAAAGAAGCCTGAGTCCTGAGTATCAGATGGAAGGACTAAAATGAATTGGAACTGGAGAATATGTTTGGAGACTGCCCCAGTGATAGTAGGTAAGAGACCAGAGTACTGTGTCTGCATAGGCAACACCATATGTGGATTCATCAAGAACCTAAAAACCAACTCTCTGAAATCAATTTGAGAATACATATATATGTCCCAAATATAATAAAGAATTTAATAAATTATTGTTCACAGACTGTTATGATTCAAAAGTGAAATGTTTCTCACAGACTCAAGAGTCTATTAGACATTAGACCCCTAGGTGATGGGGCTGTTTCAGACATTGTGGAAATGTTAGGAATAAAAGTCTTGCAAAAATAACAGGCCATGAGGGGACAGGTCCTGAGAGTTACAGCCTCTAGCCCAGACATCTGCTGAAAGGTGAATGATCCGTACTGAGAGCAACCAGCCAATCAGGATGGACTGGGCCCTCTAGGCCTCTCCTCTTTCCCTGAGACAAGAGACTGGGCCCATGAAACTGTGAGCCAAAATAAATCCTTTCCCTGTCAGTTGTTGTTTATGACTGATGTTTTGTCACTCTAGGGAGAAAGTAGCTAATATAATTACAATGAAACTGGGATAGTCTGGAGAGAGTTGGGACATCGGGTTCAGAAGCCAGCCTTCTCTCCCTCTATGTTCCCTTCCAAGTCTGAAAGCCAAGGACACATGCGTCTTTGCATGGGTAGAATCCTGGGTGCTCTACCAACAGGAATCCTACTACCCCCAACTAGTTGAGTTTTTTTTAATAATATTCCAATATTATATGACCAAGTCCAACTTTTTCTTCAATAAGCTCACCACATACACACACACACACACACACACACACACACACACATCTCTTAATGAGTGAAACAAATCTACCCAGAATTACCCACTTCTAAGTAAGAAGATATCTGCAAGCCAATAAGCACACTGTGCACAAGAGCTGTCTCCTAAAATCATACAGCATATTGCTCCACTTTCATGCTAATAAGCATGGCAAAGCAGAGAGCTTTTTCTAATTTCCGAGTTCCTGCTTTCCACAACAACATCTGTTGACCTGAACCTGGCGTTCAGCACAAAACACGCGTGCCAGAAATTGCTAAGGTAGATGGGAGCAGACGCTGCCGAGGTGGGGGCTTGCTGCTCAGGGACAGGGGTGGCATTCAGGAAGGAAGGTGTTCTTTGTTTTAATCTTCAAATTGCTTGTAAAGAGTTAAAGAAAAAGCAAATTACAAAACCTAATATATTTTAGAAGCAGCGCCCACACTGTGGTGTGTCCGAGGGCTGGCTGAAATCAGCGCAGCAGCACGGTTGCCTGGTGTGGGCTCTGCCTGAGGACGAGCCAAGAGGCTAACTGGTGTGGAGCCACATCCTCGATGCGGCGACTGTCTCCGACCATGAGCTCTTCGCAAGCTCCATCCTCTTCTCTTGCTCTTCCAAACAGCATGGAGCGGTCCTGCTAGATCTTTACACTGTTTGTGTGTTTTCGTGTATGTCAGAGCGGCTTTGAAAGTTAGGAAAACCCAATCCTCCCATGCTAATTAATGCACGCTGATTTTCCTTTTCAGACACAGAACAGTTCCGGAATGTCTCCAGAAACCTAAGCCGAAGTCATCACAGACTTTGACAGTATTCACAGACAGGAGATTTTTGAAGCACATTTATTCTCTGATGATTTGTGAACAAATCTATACATGGTGTTTGGCCCACTCATGTTTTTCTTTGACTCCACTTAAATACCCAATTTCATTGTGCCTCAGTAGGGCTTTTTATATCAACGAAGTACAGTGATAGCTATATCTTAAGACAAAAATCAGGATGAAACCAGTGTTTGGTGCAAAGGTACACTTTATTACACTTGATGTGATATTCACACAAGAGAGCAAATAAGAAAAACATATTATGCCTCCATAAATGGAATGACTTCTCAGTGCATTGTTTTAGATAGCTTCTATAACACTGCTGTAGCCTACACTAATGACTACCTCTGACCTGCTGTTCAATTATGGTGCTCTTCTTCTCTTTGGGGCAGAAGGCAGCTGTAGTAAAAGGTCATTGGGAGAACTGTGGGGAACAGCATATTCTCTATACTGGGCGATGAAGTTGGGAATCACCAAGTGCAGAATGGGACCAACTTTCTCCCTGGCCAAGTGAGAGCTCTATTGAGAGACCTTGTCTCAGAAGAATAATTATGGCAAGGCATCGAGGACCACTGTGGACCTCTAACTCTCTCTCTCTCTCTCTCTCTCTCTCTCTCTCTCTCTCTGTCTGACCCTTACAAGATCCCATTCACATAGTTGAGTGGTTCCAAACACAGGTCCTTGAGGAGCAGGCTAGGCAAGTACTCCACCATTGAGTTATATCCTTGCGCCTTAACCCTGACTTCTGTCCCCACATGGCCTATGCTGACACATTGCGCTCTACCATAGGCAGTGTCATATCTGAAATATGCAGCTTTGGCACATTGTTGAACAAGAAGCATTTGCCAAGCCAAATAAAATTCTCTACTCATGTGGCTGGGAGATCTCTTCATGTTTTAGAAGGCGATTCTGAAACCATTTTCTCTTCCTTTTCCCCACTGACCACTAATAAGAAATTAAATTCTTTGTACATTTTTAACAAATAAAAATTAAGAGCTCCTTTGATTATCCTGCAGGAAAAAACTAATTAGGCAAACTAATCTTCAGGACAGTAGCAACTGCTGCAGCATATTGGTCAGGCGCCTTCATACTCCCCTGGCTTTGTTTCTCTGAGCATCCATTGCTGGGTCTGCCTGCAGATTCTGGACTGTTCCCAACAAGGGTAGAAGCTGCCAGAATCCCTGTTCTTCCTGTTAACACACTTAGATTTGCGATCTGAGGAGAAAGTCAGAGTGCCTGTACCATATATTCCTTACCATTAATTTCACTCAGTCCAAAAGTTTGAGATTCTGTCTCAGCTTCAGCATCTCTAACAACCAAACACTGGCTCACTGACAATAACCAATGACCATTGGCTAATGGTCTAGCTCTGCTTTCTGAGGGAGATCGTCTTGGCCTTTCCCAGCCTGCTTCCCATGACCTTTCCAAACTATGGCAGAACAGAGACATTCCCACCTCATGAACTCGTTTTACCCCTTAGAGCTGTTTATCACATGAAATACCTGAAGCCACGGACACTCTTCATCTTGGTTGTCCATTGAGGGTAGATAATATTATGTTCATGTAAAATCTGGGATTCTAGAGATGATTCTGTATTTGTGTAGGAATGTGACGAATCTGTTCGTGTGTCTTGCAAGCCTGCTGAACTCATTTATTAGTTGTCCTTTATGACTTGAAGAAAGTTTCCCTGTGCTTCTCCTTCTCTTTCCTTTCTAACTTGAATGTTTGTTTCATGTGTGTCCATAATTGTCTCCAAACTCCTTGTGATATTAGCTATAAAATTCTCATTGGATATTTCTGTACTGGCTGGTTTTGTGTGTCAACTTGACACAGGCTGGAGTTATCCCAGAGAAAGGAGCTTCAGCTGGGGAAGTGCCTCCATGAGATCCAGCTGTGGGGCATTTCCTCAATTTGTGATCAAGGGGGGAGGGCCCCTTGTGGGTGGTACCATCCCTGGGCTGGTGCTCTTGGGTTCTATAAGAGAGCAGGCTGAGCAAGCCAGGGGAAGCAAGTTAGTAAGAACCATCCCTCCGTGGCCTCTGCATCAGCTCCTGCTTCCTGACCTGCTTGAGTTCTAGTTCTGACTTCCTTTAGTGATGAACTGCAACATGGAAGTATAAGCTCAATAAACCCTTTCCTCCCCAACTTGCTTCTTGGTCATGATGTTTGTGCAGGAATAGAAACCCTGACTAGGACAATTTCTAACATTGTGTCTTTTGTTATTGTTGCTGTTGCTGTTGTTGTTGAAAATGCTGTCTCATGTATCCCAGGCTGCCCTTGACCTCTATGTTTCGAAGGCCTTAAACTCTGAATCTTTCTGCCTCTAGATTCCAAGAGCCTGGACTGCAGGCAGGACTGTAAACTGCCACACCTTGTTTATGTAGTGCTATGGTTGAACACAGGGCTTTGTGAATACTGAGGAAGCATCTAAACTCTGAGCTACATGCCTCACCCACCTGTGTCCTTGTAGCATCGCATTGGTGTCTAGTGGTTGTCTGTTTCCAGTTGAGTTGACATTTTCCTGGATCCCAACATAAGAAGTGATTTTTCTCTTATATCGTGAACATTTGGAGTATTATAGTATGAGACCCTGTATGCTACTGTATCTTTGGTTTTATCTTTCACCCTCTAACCCTGTGTTAATGGCTGAAGGGAAATACAGCATTCTTACCCTCTACTGACACATTGGAGAATATATTAGTTGGCTTTCTTTTCAGCGGGTACAATGTCTGATGTGGGAAGGACATCTTGACTGAAGGAGTACATGGAGAAAGTCCCTCACCTCATAGCAGAGAGCAGAGGTTCTGATGACCAGGCATAACCCTCAAAGGCACGCCCCAGGCGACTCACTTCCCAAGAGGCTCCACCTCCTGAACTGTGCACAGCTTCCTTAAAGAAATGGTAGTGCTGAAACAGAGATGGTCATAAAGATTTTTTTTCAAACACTAGAATAGTTTGATTGAAATATATTCATGACCTAGGTTAATAAAACATGAGGAAATTTTGGAGATTCAGGGCCCTAAAATTTGACTCACTAGTTAGATATCTCTCTCAGCTAGGGGATGGTCAGCAGCGGATAGACCCAGAAAAAAAAAAAAAAACCTGAAAAATACGAAAGCATTTGAAGGTGAAGATGGGGGATTTATTTTTACAACTAGATATGAAAATTAAGGCAAATGAAAAAAGATGGCATTTGTTCTTTTTTAAAGAAATCAATGTAGTTTATTTCAATTATAAACAACGAACAAAACATTTATATAGCTACATACAGAAAACTCTATGATCTCTCTTTATGTTTAGAAAAGCAATATTCAAAGCTTTGCTTGAAAATGGTATAATGTGGTTTTAAATAATTTCTATTTCTAATCTTTTAAACATGTCCTCTGGAGGCTTCTCTGCTCTCATATCATTTTTACTACGTAGCAAACTAAGAATTTTCTACAAAAGAGGGAATAAGTAATTTTAGGAGGCCTTAGTAAGCTTCATTTTGAACATGAAGTTGTTCTTGTTTAAAATTCATATTAAACTGTCTGGATTATTCGTTTTGTTTAATGGTGAAATGGGTTTGCAGCTTAGTTAAGTCACAGGTACTGTAATTTTCTTTCTCTTATACAAAGTAGTGCTGATTTAGTAGCCCACATTTTCCCAATTCCCTCCTTTGGATGTAAATCATAGCTTATATCTTTAAAAGACAACACCTCTACCCAGACAGTGTGTAATCAGCTATTGATGAACATGACATCTCTTCTTGTTACAGTTGAGTTATGAAGAAAATATTAATTTAACAACAAAGGATCCTGTAATGGTGGCATATGCACAGTCCTTGTACTTGGAGGCTAAAGCAGAAGGATCTGGAGTTCAACGTTATCTTTATCCACAGAGCAAGTACAAAACCAACCTGGGCTACATGGAAACTAGCTTTTAAAATCCTAGGAGGAAAAAAGATTAATTCAAATGCAACTCGACTAAAATCATCAGTGTAAAACTGTAGCAACACACACACACACACACACACACACACACACACACACGCTTGTACAGTCTATAAGACACTAACTATACTTTTAAGATCACAGGCTAAAAGAAATGAAAAAAGCCCAAAATACAGTTTTTAAAAGCAGTTGGCTATCCCCATAATATAGTTATGCCCACTATTACCAGTGGGTATATTTACCTGGTTTTGACTGATATTGTAGGTGTGAGACTATTTCCTCCCACTAGCCAACTTGCATATTGCTTTCTGACACTGAAAGCTAACCAGTAGGGAGAAAGTGCCTCAATTCCAGCTCAGGCCAGGGTTCAATAAAGTGGGAAAGGGAATAGAAGAAGAATATAATTATATATACATATACATATACATATACATATATATACACATACACATACACATACACATACACATACATATACATATATGTAATATATAATGATATTGTAAAAAAAACCTTAAGTATTCTAACTTATCTTAATGAAGGATAAAATAGAAGAAAAAGGGTAAGCTCTCATATAGCAGGAAAAAAGGAAGAAATAAAGAGTAGAGCTATTAAATCAAATCTTGAATTTAAACACAGAAAAGAGTAGCAAAGAGCAGTTGGGGTTTGTTGTTTTTCAAAAAAGATAAATTAACAAATGCCCAACTAAATTAAAATAAAAAGAGATGATATATCCAAGTGCATAAAGTCAGAAATTAAAAAGAAGATATGACAAGTGATGACTGAGAAATAAAAAAATTAAGAAGGACCATTACGATGCCAACAGATACAATAACAAGGAAAAAAATGAGTAGGTTCCTGGGAATGCAAAATTTATCAAAACAAATAGACCAAAAGTAAATACGCAAAGAGGAGCCCAGGACCAGATTGCTTCCCAAATGAATTCTGTGTAGCATTAAAAGAATCAGAACTAATTATTTTTAAGAACTTCCAAGAAATAAGGCACAAACCTTCCAAAATTCATTCTATGAGACTGCAGCTCTGTAATACCAAAGCTAAAGGTATTGCAAGAAGAGAAAACCACAAACCAATATCCCCAAATGCAAAAACCCTCAGTAAAACAGCAGCAACTCAAGTTCAGTGGAATATTGTAAGGTCTATGTATCATGACCATGCAAGGTTTACTCCTGGGAAATAGAAATGCTCCAAACCCTCCTCAGTCAACAGGGCGCAACATATTTTTGAAAATGAAAGAAAAATAACACCACCATTTCAATAAATCCACAGAAAACTTTGATAAGACTCAATTGCCTTTGATGATCATTGGCAGAGAAAGCTTTTAACTCCATATAGACTGTATGCAATAATACAGAGATAATATTAACAGTCAACAGAAAACCCACTACAATACAAAAATCCCATTCTTACTACTTTTTTTCCACATAATACTAAAAGCCTAGCAAGAACAATTAGACAAGAAAAATAAATTTAAAACACCCAGTTCAGAGAAAAAGTAGAACTGTTTCTGATGACAGAATCATGCACATAGAAAATTCTAGAGATTCAGCCAGGAAACTTAGAACTACAAAATTTACTAAGTTATAGTAAAAAAACCAAAATCACACAAAATAGTTTCATCTCTCCACGTAAATCAGAAAATACTCAAAGAGAACATTTTAAAACTCAATTCCAGTATTAACAAAGAGTAGGAAAAACTTAACCAAAGAGGTAGAAGACACATAGACTTGAATATTGTAAAATATTGATAAAGGAAATTACAGAAGACAGAGATACCATGTCGTTAAAGATTAGAAGAATTAATATTGTTTAAATGTCCTCAGAGTCCTACACATTCAATATAATTTCTAACAAAATTACCAATTATATATTTACAGAAATAAGAGAGTGATTCTAAAATTCTAAAATATGGACCTACAGAAGATCCCAAATAGACAAAGAAGTCTTGCTCAAAAAGAACTAACTAGGGGCTGTGGCTGCAGTTCATTTGCTACTGTTTGCCTAGCATGCACAAAGCCCTGGGTTCTGTCCCCGGCACCTCATAAGCCACGTATGTGGCTAGTGGCACATGTCTGTCATCCCAGCACCCTGGAGGAAGAGGCACAGGAAGTCCAAGTTCATCTTTCACTGCAAAGCTAGTTTGAGGGTAGCCTGAGGTACACGAGACCATATAGTCTTTTTAAAGCACCACGTGCCACTCTTCCTAATTTTAGCATACATTTCAAAGCTACATTGTCAAAAACAGCATGCCACTGGCATAAAATGGGCACGTACAGCAGGAAGAACCCAAGAAGCTCAGAAATAAACTTCTACAGCTCTAATCAGCTGATCTGCAACAAAGGACATAGGGTGAAGGAAGCATTCTGTCACCTGGAGTGTCAACGCTTGGAGTTGTTGAGGAAGCTCTCCCTAGTCAGACGGAGAGGAGAAAGGCCGACTCCTTGTGGTGTACATGAGCATGCACGTGAGTGCAGGAGCACTACCTAGTGCTGCACACGAACACGGGAGCCCCTCTTCATACTACACATGAACACAGGAGCCCCACAAAACACAGAACTCAAAGAAGGGCCAGATGCCTGAGACGTAGATCTCCCACTTCACAGGGCAAGGGAAGCAATTTCAGAGGGAGAGTAAATGATTTATGGTGAGAATGAATAGGAAAAAAAAAATCCAAAAAACAGAAAACAGCCTGGGACTCAGCTCCTCAGAAGTGCAAACTGTGGTGGGATCACAAGGAGCAAGGCAGGAATCAGGAATCGTGGCCGTCCTACTACGCAAATAACAGCCACGCCAGTGACAGCCTTCCAGGAGACCAAGGGTGCATCTCTCCAGGAGGATGTGCTAACCGCCCAGATCTCTTTTGTAATGATTCGTCTTCCCTGATAATGCAGTTTCCAGGAGAGAACTGAACATTCTTCACATGCCTTGGAATCACTTAGGAGATGAGGGAACACAGGAAGTCAAAGCCGGACCTATACGGTCCCACACTTGTTAACTTGTGTGAGTTTTGCAAAGATCCTGGGATACAGACAAACAGACAATTCCTATTAAGCTGAGGTTAAGTGGCATAGCCGAGGTTACCCCACGAACATATAAGCCCAGTTCCCTTGACTTCGCATTCTAAAGTATCAAATTTTGTGTGTACCTTGATTTCCATCCTCCCCCGGGCTTCAAAGACGTGCGTATCGAGTTTTCTGCCCATTGATATAACAAGAGTAAATGGTTTCATAACGAGAGTGTTAAACTATTACTGTGTTTCTGCACCTTACCTGTGCCGAGGGCCTGAGTAACACAGGTGCGCGTGCGCGCGCGAGTCTTGAATTAATTTCTGCTGCCCTCTCGTGTCAGAGACTAGCAATGACATCCTAGGAGGAAACCGGTATCTCGGCTTCAGTCTAATTCCTTTCATTCATCCAGGGATCATGCCACTCTGAGAGAGAAGTCTGAATTCTAAAATTTGATCTGTTCCAGAAATATCTTAGCTCACTAGAAACTCTCAGTAAAAGGAAAATGAATGTGACTGTTTCCTTAAAACCAGCCATTTCGGTATGTAATGAAATATAATTAAATCAATACAACACAATGCAATAAGCCTTCTTTGTCTCCTGTCTTCCATACAAACTGCCTCAAATCGGTTTCCAGTCCTAAGTAATGGCTTTTATTGAGTTACTGACAGCTCCCTAAGGAAACCTGAGGAAATACTGGGCTCTGATAGGGAGCACTGGGCTCTGATAGGGAACACTGGGCACTGATAGAGCTGATAGAGAATACTGGATTCTGATAGGGAGCACTGGGCTCTGATGGGGAGCATTGAACTCTGATAAGGAGCACTAGGCTCTGATAGGGAGCACTGGGCTCTGATAGGGAGCACTGGGCTCTGATGGGCTCTTATTTTTATTAGAGCTACAGTCTCTGGATCAGAAATGCAGGTGGATCTTCCAGTTTCTCCTTGTTCTGTCTCTGATAGGTCTTTACATTTGTTATATTAGTCTTTATAATATCATTTATTGTGTTTATCATTCAGTACTTCAAAAGTACCTTTTTTTGATGATAAACTTGAATGAGTGACTTTTCTTTAAAACATTCAAGTCCCCAGTTTTAGGTGAAGGAGAGAATCCTCAGTGATTATGGGCACATGTGGCTCTTATGCAGGACCCAAGTTCGATTTCCTGTACTCAAGTGGTTCACAACCACCTGTAACCCCGGCTCCAGTCAGATCTGCAGACGCCTGAGCTCATGTGCACATAACTGCACACACACACATTAATTAATAATAATAATAATAATAATAATAATAATAATAATAAATCCTTTAAAATTTCCCACTTTTAGCCACCGGAGAAACCCGTGTTTCATACACATCATATTTATTTTAGTAAATGAAGTTTGCTTTTTTGTTATTATTACTGTTGCTGCTGCTTGATGGTGGTTTTCTTCTGAGAAAAATCACACACACACACACACTCACTCTCACACACACACTCACACACCCACACGCGCGCACACACACACACACACGCACATACACACACACACACGCACACACACTCACACACTCGCACACACACACTCACACACACACTCTCACACACACTCACACTCACACACACACTCACACACACACACACACACACACACACACGCACACACACACTCATACACACACTCACACACCCACACGCACACACACTCACACACTCACACACACACTCACACACTCACACACACACGCACACACACACTCACACACTCACACTCACACACACACTCACACTCACACTCACACACTCACACACACACATTCACACTCACACACACACACAGACCGTCACAAATCAAATTCCAAATTACTTCTGTTTTTCCATTTCCCTCACTGTCCCTAGCTGCCTCACCCAATCACTGCTAATGTAGTCCTGCAGGTCACTGCACTGGAAAAGCTGAGATCCAGCTTCAGAGCATTCACTAAAGTGTGCAGAGCAGAAGATTACGATGAAGCAGAGCATACCCATAAGCCGCACGTGTCACCAAGGCTCCATTGTCTCTCTAAAGCAGAGGGTGCTTTCAGCAGGAAGAAGAATGGGCGTATTAACCCTAGCCTGGTCAACTGTCCTTTCTCCCTCGTGGTCACAAAGATTGTAACTGACTTCAAATGGCAGTACTTTCAAAGAATGCAATCAATTATGGAGCTGAGTCCTTGGTTAAACTGCATCATGTAATATGGCAGCCCTTCACTGCATATAGTTGCCTAATTTTAAATTGATCAAAATTAAAACAACTGAAACTCTGGAATCAGTCATGACTATAACCCAAGCACTCAGGAATCTGGGGCCTCTTGTTTTGGGGTCAACCTGAGCAACATAGTGAGTTCCAGGCTACTCAACTGGGTAAATCCTCAGGAACGTATAAACTGGGCACGGTGGTTCCACCTGTAATCTCAGCAGTTAGGAGGCAGAATCAGATGATCAAGGTCCTTCTCAACTGTATACCAACTTTGAGACTATATGAGACTCTATTTAAAATTTTTAAATTAAAAATAATAATTATACAGATAGACAGACAGACAGAGAAAGAGAGTCTTTCTATCATCATAATGATGGGCTGAGCAATCTCATTTCACATGAGAGTTTTGGGTTTTGACAAGATCATAATCTATGGTTCAAAGAATGTGGACTGGTAACTAAATATTAAGTTTAAAGTAGACTAATTAACTTTTTTAAACAGGATATTTTAAAATCACACGAGACTGGAAGGGGGTGTTATGACTCTCCGGCTCTGAAACTGACTTATTCCCCCTACTAAAAGTGGACGCATCTCAGCTCTGACCAGACTAAGGCACCAAACTAGGAGTCTGGTTTTGCCAAAGCAATGGAGTGTCTTCACAAATCAAACTCCTGCAACACCCTCTGTCTTAGAAACAGTAAACAACAACAACAACAACAACAACAAAAAAAAACATGTGAATTACTGATGGTAAATAAACACCGCGTGATCTCAACAGTAGGCAGAAAACACCATACACTTCACAAGATCACACATATTTAACAAAACATGCCGGGGTGAACTGGAATACGAACTCAGGACCCAAAAGTGCCTTGAAGCAGTGATGATAAATGGTGCCGCAGGCAGTTTCTCCATCTCAGACTCCTGGACTACGCCAGGGGAACGGCCAGTTGATGGATGAAAAAGAGCAAAGAAAGATTCTAAGGGCGAACCCATAACACCACAAACTCCCCATTCACACACTGCCAGGGTCCTAATTAGTAAATGGTGCTGCAGTTTCCTAATTGGTTCTCCGGTGCCTCCAATGACAAGTCATCTCTCCTAGGGGACATTTGCCCTGGCCTCATCCACCTGCATGGACAGGGCCCATGTGTGGGACGTGGTCCACCCACTCAGAGATAGAAGTTCACCTGCATAGCTCCTTTCACATGTTTAGAGACTTCAGAGCTTTTGTAGACTCCATAGCCACCGGAGAGGTTGGCTTTCAGTTGGTTTTCATCAGGCGCGTGTGACCCGTGCATGCGGGAAATTGCAACTGTCCTTTGGGAAGGGTTGACTAGCAATGGGAGACAGTTTGTCAGGTCTCTGGTGTCACAGTCAGTGAGACACTCTTGTGTTCCAGTTACTGTGACGCCTCATCTGAATATACAAATACGAAAATCACCCTCCCTTAAACAAGCCTGGAAAACAGCCACATTCATATTTTAAGACTCTAGAAGAGTTGTTTTTAGGGGCTGGAGAGATGACTCAGCGCTTAAGAGCACTGACTGCCCTTCCAAAGGTCCTGAGTTCAAATCCCAGCAACTACATGGTGGCTCACAATCATCTGTAATGGAATCTGATGCCCTCTTGTCTGAAGACAGCTACAGTCTACTCATATAAATAAAATAAATCTTTTTTTAAAAAACTAAATAAATAATAATAAAGAGTTGCATTTATTTTGGGCTTGGTGTTTTTGTTTATTGTTCGTCTTTTCAAAACAGCAGAAGACAAAGTAAGCCAGGAAGCAGCCGTTGTCAACCTTCTACATAGATGAAGCTGCAAAGGATGTCTGTAGTGGTGTGTGGTGGGGGAAGAATGGTAAAGAGGTTCTCGACCTTACCTTGTGAACATCCCTTCCCCTCAGTGCCAGGCATGAACTTCATTAGCTCTGATTTTAAAAACAATGTCAGTAACAAAATCCCTAAAGCACATGAAAAGTTGCTTTTCCTGTCTTTGTCCTCTGACTCCGCCCCCAGGAGCAAGCTCTTAGAAGTTCCTGTAATGAACTGGTTGTTCGCTGGGCTGTCAAAGATAAGGCAGTATCGCATTTGCAGGACCGTGCGTCACCTCCTGAACACGCCAGGCAGGTCTTCGAGTCTTCCCATTGGAGCATGTATGTGAGATGGGCTAAAATACACACCACACACACACATTTTTAACAATACAAATAACATTCTTTTATAAAAATAGGCCCTCAAGATGACTGTAGGAACAGAACATAAATGAGGTTATCAGTATGTGTTGCAGAATCCTGAGATTGCAATTGCCATTACAAGGTTAAGAAAAATGGAGCCTGTGATGGAAGCTCATAACCAAATCCGTGCGAAGCTGAAGAAGGAGGATTCTTGGATATTGAGAGTTTGAAGCCAGCATGGGCAACATAGTGAGGTCCTATCTCATCTGAAATCACAAAATAAACTAAAACTCGGGACAGGAATGAGGAGGCAGGAATGAGGAGACGTGCTATCTCTGCCTCCTCTCAGGCATATCTGCATATCTGATCATGTTTCTCTAGTGTTCTACGCCTGACAGGAAACACGGCTAACACTGCCTCTCACATGTTGTTTAATCTTTCAGCTTCAGGCACAGGGAAGATTCCAATTGACTATCTGAATTTCAAATCAAATATCCCAAGGAAGGGACCCAGGAGCCAGCCGGGAGCAGGTTTCATCTTTGTACAAGTCAACCCTGGACACCATTGTGCCACTTTCAAATGAGGGCAGTTGTGAAGAATTTTGTCTGGTAAGTGTGTATGTTGTTACACGAGTGTGTAAGCACACACAGAAGGAATCATTGCTGTCTGCTTTCTCAATTGATCCTCCTTAAAGTTAAGAGCATAAACTGACAGATGGATCTTCCCACTTACATATTATGCTAATTGCTCTCCTTGTTAGCACGATCAGACATTTGAGCAATATGCAATTATTATTAAGATATAGGACATTTTAAAATTTTAAAACTAATTAGTTGAATTTAAACTCATTTCTTTCTCAAATAATTATTTGGATACAAAGCCACACTTTCAGAATGCTAAACAGCATATTATAGATTCACAATATTCACATCACTGATTTTTAAAATGACTAACCATATTCTTAATTTGATTTTGTTTGATTGTTTACTTTTTTGAGACAGTCTTTTTATGCAACTCAGGCTGGCCTTGAACTCATGGCAATCCTCCTGCCTCAGCCTCCCAAGAGCTGAGATCGTAGGCCTGAGCCACCAGGCTCAACATTAACCATCTGTTTCCAGCTTAATTAAAACGTAAAATATTATACATAGTCTTACTTGCTCATTTCTCCAAACATTTTCTTAACTAGCTACCTACACCACAGACATTGTGTCCATATGCATATTTTTATTCGAAACCGCCGTCACTTGCTATCTTAATGAGGACCTATTACTTTGACAAAAAGGAGCAGAAGAACAAATATTTTGAGTAAGGCTGTGTGGAGAAGGCACTATTGAAAGGTAAACATGGAAATGCACAGTATCATTAAAATAAGAAAAAATGCAAAAATGAGAAGCTGCTTCTCAACCAACATTCGTGATTCACACACGCCAATTGGGCTTTTCTACGGGACTGCTACCTTTAGATGCGTCCATAGATGTGGACCACCTCCCTTTCAATCAAACCACTCCCATTCTTATCCATTCATGAGCAAGGAAATCACATCAGATGCTAATCAGAGGTGATGGAGAAGTGACAGGTCACAACACAGACAAGCACTGCCACCAAGCCCAGTGACTTGAGCATGATCCCTGGGACCCACATGGTAGACGGAGAGAAATCACACACACACACACACACACACACACACACACACACACACACACACACACACACACCATCCACAAAACAAGCAGGTAAGTAAATAAATATAGTAAAGTATGTTTATAAAGAATTGGCGATGACTTATGTGTTAGCTACTTGATGCAATATTGCCCAGCATTATGGAAAACAAACTCAGTAATGTGTTTTGGGGTACGGAGTGTTGAAATAGAATTCCAGACCCTCCATTGTATCAGGGCTCTAACATAAAGATACAATGTGACACCCACCGACGGTATTATTTAGCAACATCAGCTCCCACTGTGTATATGTGCAGTGCTGCGGACCTAGCCCAGGGCCTTGGACAGACAATGGGCTCTTCTGATGAACCTCACCAGTCCCCCAATCCTTTAAGTTTCACTATTAACATGTAGCAAATAATTTCAGGAGATACAGCCAATGCTGTAGTCCATTATACGAACTTATATACAGTGAAATGTGAAACTCTCAAATGTCTCATTGGATAAATTTTAGCACTCATATGTATCAATGAGCCCAGTACCCCAAACTAACCATAGACCATTTCCCACAGTCCAAAATAATCTCACATGAGGTAGAAGAATTTAAAGATTTTATGTCTTCAGCCATGTGTCAGGTATAAATCTAGACATACGCATGGATCACAACAAGAAAAATACGTTCAAGAGTCTATACATTTGCTAACTTAAATGTTTATTTTAGTGATATCTTTTTCTCCTTCAGTTAGCAATTACCCACAAGTGATCTATGAAATTTGGAATGATGAATCAACCAATTTAGAGAGTAAAAGGTAAGGGGAAACAGCCAGTCCGACCAGCCAGGCCAAAGGGTTTAACAGCTGGGGCTTCCCACAACGTTAAATGCTTTTCTCTGGTGTAGCTTTCCTTTATCTTACTAATGGGAACTAAACTCTGCCCCCAAGGTACCATAAAATGTCTATTTTCAGAATATAATGAATGTCCACACATTCCTTGGACTTCTGCCCCACACACATCTATTTAGACATCAAGGAAGTTCAACTTACTACCAAGCTAGGGTGCAAATACTGACCTGATTTTAACAGGCTGCAAAACTCTCAGATGAGCCTGAGTCTCTCCGAGGACTTTAGCTCCCATCTAATTTACTAGTGGGAATTTCTTCGAGCAACTCTGTCCTTCTATGTTTGCTGACTGCAACAGGATAGACAAAAAGATCTCTCCTTCTTAGGCAGTTTGGGCCATAAGAGTGTAATATTATAGCCCCTTTACACTTCTGTTCTAATAGCCGGTACTCCCTAAGACAGTGGGTGACTCCTCCCGCGGCATGTCTGACAGTCTAGGAAACACGAGTTGTCAGTGCTCATCAGTGCATGACGATTGATCGATCCTTCCCAGGTCACTCATTCTAATACTAATTGGCAATTATAATATCAACAACTGTATGCTATATGCAGCGGAAGCTGTTCACACTACATTTCAAAAAGGCATTCTGTAAATGATCATTGTAGCTTTTGGTACTGCCCACTGAACATTTCCCTAGCTCATAAAACAGTGATCACATAAATCATTGTATGCAATCTCTTTCTGTTACAGTTTGACTCAGAAATATCCCCCACTGCCTCACGGGTTTGAATACATAAGCCAAACAGTGAATGGCACTGTTTGGGGAGCGGGTGGGCCCTCTGAGAACTTGTCCTAGATAATTGAACTGGGGCATGAGGATGGTCTTTGAAGGTGTACACATTCTGGGATCTGACCCCAGATTTCTATTACCTGTCCATCAAGATGAAAGCAAACTTGACAGTTGCTGCTCTCACAAACTAGACTGCTCTACCCACTAGGCTTTCCCTACCTTGATGGCCGCTTGTCCCTGAGACAAAATAAACTTCTGGTCCCTTAAGTTTCATTCTGTCTCGGCAGCAAGAAAAGTAATAAATGCCCTGTCTTCCTTTTATCTTTATTTTCTTGGTCCCAATTTGCATCTCACCCAGCACATGTGTGCACTGTACACATAGCAAAAAAAAAAAAAAAATCTGCCATATTGTTTTGTGTGTGTGTGAAGGTGCATGGTTTGCATTAATTTGCTCTAATACCCCCCCAATTCAATGTAATGAATGTTTTCCCTTGTTGATTACTTTTTAGAATTGAAAACCTTACTTATTTGCCTACCTGCCACAGTTTTATTATATTTCAAGTCAGAGAAATCACAGTCTAAACATTTAGATCCAGAGATGGAGGCCGTACAGAAAATAAGAGATAAGCCACTCCCGTGTTTTATGTGGATCCCTTTGGTAAATAGAGAAGAAACCGAGGGAAATTGAGCAACGCTTCACTGAGTATTATTTTCCTATAGAATGCCATCAAGTATTACACACAGGCAGAAAAGCCACAGTTCCCATTCTGATTTCAATATTGAGGGTATTATTTTTGGTTGCTTATAATATTTTGGGTTGTTTTTCCCCCCCCATTAACTTGATCAATGTAATTATTTTGCAAACCTAGAACACTTCAAATTTCCTTGTTTAGTATTGGAAAGAGAAAAGCCTTCTCAGTGAATACTGACCTTGTGTTTTAAAATCTGTTCTTTAAATGGATTTTTAAGATACTGCAGTGAATTTTTATGAATGCTAGAAACTGCACACTCAGAATTTAAATAATACCGTGAAAGATCCATTACAGAAAAGGAAAGAGGGACGTTAACCAAGTGCACAGCCTCTGCTCATCAAAATGGCGGTCTCTCTTGTGTTCATTCAGAAATCTACCTAAGTCCCCTTCTGTCCTAGTTACATTTCTGTTGCTGTGACAAAATACCCTGACAAAAATTAGGTTCCATCCCATCTCTGTGAGGAAAGCAAGGTGACAACCTGAAGCAACTATTCACCCGTAGTCCTAGGAAGAGAGAAATAAGTACTCAAAATGTGCACCTGCTCAGCTCACCTAAGCAAATGCTCACACACACACACACACACACACACACACACACACACACACACACACGCTCAGCTCACCTGCACACCTGCTCACCTATATGCCTGCTGGGCTCTCCGGTGCATCTACTCAGCTACGATATTCAATGACTCTTTGCTTTAGTCAGGGTTCTCTAGAGTCACAGAACTTATGGGTAGTCTCTATACAATAAGGGAATTTGTTATGATGACATAGTCTGTAGTCCAACTCTCCAACAATGGTTTGCTGTGGGTGGGAAGTCCAAGGATCCAGCAGTCACTCAGTCCCACGAGGCTAGTTATTTCTGCTGGTCTTCTGTAGAAGTAGATTCCAACAGATGTGCTGGCAAGTAAGTGCAGGCAGGCGAAGAAGAGGGACTCTTCCTTCTTCCAATGTCCTTATGTAGGTCTCCAGCAGAAGGTGTGGCCCAAATTAAAGGTATATGCCACCACATCTGAACCTGGGACTTGTTTTGTCTCAGAATGACCTTGAACTCAAAGATCTCCTTGCCTTAGCCTCCTGGGATTAAAGGCATGTACTACCTTGCCTGGGCCTAAGCTTGTCATGACCAATATACCTCAAGATTCCCATGCCAAGATCCTTGTCAGAAACCTATGTCTCACATCCCAAGATCTGGATCACAAGTGAGCCCTCCACTTCTGAATTGTAGCTCATCACAGATATAGTCAAGTTGGCCAACCAGGAAGAGCCATTACACTCCTTTAATCTCTTTCTTTGTTTGTTTGTTAGGTGGGTGTGTGTGTATGTGTGTGTGTGTGTGTGTGTGTGTGTGTGTGTGTGCATTTAAGGACATGTGGAGATCAGATTCAGTTCCTTCCTTTCAATATGTGGATCCTAAGGCTCAAATTCAGGATGTCCATTTCTCCAGTCTTTAAATGCCCAGATGAAAAATAAAGGAAACTCCCAGATCTTGAAAGAAAAGCAAAAGGCTGTGCAAAGGACCTACTTATATTAAGTCAATAGTTTAAAAAAAAAAGGTGAAACACAAATGTAAAGGTTGCGTTGAACACAGGGTAACCGATCAGAAGTGATACGTCAATGGCCTGCTCTGTAAGTCATCTTCCTGATCTCCCTCCGAACACTCATGTGGGTTCCCCCTCCCCTTTATCTGAAGCTATGTAATGATGAATATGGATCCAAGAACTAGGGAAAATGTAGACAGATGTGTCAAAAACAATCCATCATCATTATCGTCAATATCAAACAATATCCCGCTTCCTCGGGACCCATATGTTCTGCAAATCCAGCATCTTTAATCCATACAGCGACACACACCAAGTGCCAAGCGCACAAACGCCTGCGACTGGCTGCCAGCCTCCCCTCCCATGTGGATGAGAATAGGGAGCGAATAAAGAAACCGCTGTTATTTTTGTCTTCTTACACAAACTGCTTCTGTCTTACTTCGTTTAAACAAGCAAATCACATTTACAAATAGAACCACAAACAGTATCTGCATGAAGAAAAACACATGCTCTCTTTGCAATTTAAAAAATATTTTTATTAATTATTTTATTTGCATTGCTTTCCTCCTCCCAGTCCACCATAGCAGAGTTCCTTACCCCATCCCCATCCCCCTCTGAGAGGGAGTTCCCCCTTATCCCCAGACCCTGGGGCATCAAGTCTCTGCAGGATTAGGTCCATCCTCTGCCACTGAGGCCAGTCATAACTATCCTCTGCTACTTTTGTGCTGGGTCCTCACACCAGCCCGTGTATGTTCTTTGGTTGGTGGCTCAGTTTCTGGGGGCTCCCTGGGGTCCAGGTTAGTTAACACTGCTGGTCCTCCTGTGGGGTCGTCATTTCCTTCAGTTCCTTCAATCCTTCCCCTAACTCTTTCATGGGGTCCTCAACCTCTGTCCAATGCTTGACTGTGGGTATCTGCATCTGTCTCATCTGCTGGATAGAGCCTCTCAGAAGACAGCCACACTAGGCTTCTGTCTGCAAACACAAAATAGCATCAGTAATAGTGTCAGGGATTGGTACCCACACCTGGGATGGATCCTAAGTCAGGCCAGTCACTGGTCAGCTGTTGGTTCAGTCTCTACTCCATTTTTGTATTCCATTGTGTAAATGATCCACATTTTCTGTATCCATTCTTCGGTTGAGGAATATCTCTCAGTCTCTGGAATTATGAATTATGTGAACAAAGTCCTTGTGATATGGTAGAGAATCTTTTGGGTATATGCTCAGGAACAGTACAGCTGGATCTTCTGTAGAACTATTTCCAATTTCTGAGGAACGGCCAGATTGATTTCCAGAGTTGTTGTATAAATTTGCAATCCCACCAGCAATGGAGGAGTGTTCTTCTTTCTCCACATCCTTTCCAGCATCTGCTGTCACTTGAGCTTTTGAAAATCTTAGCCGTACTGATGGATGTAAGATGAAATCTCAGGGTCATTTTGATTTGCATTTGTTTAATAGAAATGTTTTTTATTGTCTGAGAATTTCATATCTGAATATGCTTTGAAAGAAATCAACACTTCATCCTCTCCTTTAAAATCCTCCCTCTATTTGCAACCACTTTCCTCTCTCAACTCCATGTGATCTTTTTCCTTTTTATTCTTTAATTATTATTACTTTTTTTTTTACAGTCCAACCATTGCTTCCCTCCCAGTCCCCATTCCCACAATTCCTCATTCCATTCCTCCTCCCCTCTGTCTCCAAGAGGATGTTCCTATCTCCCACCAGATCTCCCCACTCCCTGGGGCCTCAAGTCTCTCAAGGGTTAGGTCTGTCTTCTCTCACTGAGGCCAGACCAAGCAGTCCTCTGCTATATATGCGCCAGGGGCCTAGGACCAGCTGGTGTATGCTACCTGGGTAGTGGCTCAGTGTCTGAGAGATTTCAGGGGTCTGGTTAGTTGAGACTGCTGGCCTTCCTATGGGGTCACCCTCTTCCTGAAGACTAAAGATGTTGAACAATTCTTCAAGTGCGTCTTAGCCATTTGAGATTCCTCTGTGGAGAATTCTCTGTCTAGCTCTGTACACCATTTTTTAATTGGATTAGTTGGTATTTTGAAGACTAACTTCTTGAGTTCTTTATATATTTTGGATATTAGCCCTCTGTCAGATGTAGGATTGGTAAAGATCTTTTCCCAATCTGTAGGCTGCCATTTCATACTATTGATAATGTCCTTTGCCTTACAGCAACTTTTCAATTTCAAAAGGTCCCATTTATCAATTGTTGAACTTAGAGCCTGCGCCATTAGTGTTCTCTTCAGGAAATGTTGTACTGTGCCAACCCATCCATGACTATTTCCCATTTTCTCTTCTGTTAGATCAGTGTATCCAGTGTTATGTTGAAGTATTTGACCCACTTGGACTTGAGCTTTGGGCAGGGTGATGGGTATAGATCAATTTGTATTGTTGGACATGCAGACTCCCTGTTAGTACAGCACCATTTGTTGAAGATGCTTTCTTTTTCTACTGTATGATTTTTGCTTCTTTGACCAAAAGCAAGTGTCCATAGCTATGTGGGTTTATTTCTGGGTCTTCAATTCTATTTCATTGGTCAAACTGTCTGTTTCTGTACCAATACCATGTAGTTTTTTTTAATCACTGTTCCTCTGTAGTATAGCTTGAGGTTAGGGATGAAAATAGCTCCAGAAATTCTTTGATTGTTCAGAATCATTTTGTCTGTCCTGGGGTTTGTTGTTGTTGTTTTACCATATGAATTTAAGAATTGCTCTTTCAATATCTGTAAAAAAAGAAATGTGTTGTAATTTTGATGGGAATTGTATTGAATCTGTAGATTGCTTTTGGTAAGACGGACATTTTCACTATGTTAATTCTACCAGATCCATCTTTCCAATTTCTGAGGTTTTCTTTGCTTTCTTTCTTCAGGGACTTGAAGTTCTTGTCACATAAATTCTTCACTTGCTTGGTTAAAGCTACATCAAAATATTTTATATTATTTGTAGCTATTGTGAAGGGTGTTGGTGTCCTAATTTCTTATCACCTTTACCATTTGTATAAAGGAATGCTAATGATTTGTTTAATTTTATATCCAGCCACTTTGCTGAAGTTGTTTATCAGCTGTAGTAGTTCTCTAGTGAAAATTGGGGGGTCAATTGTGTGTACTATCATATCATCTGCAAATAGTGATACCTTGATACGTCTTCCTTTCTAATTTATATCCCCTTGACTCACTTTTGTTGTCTTTTTGCTCTAGCTAGAACTTCAAGTACTATATTGAATAGACGGGGATAGTGGGCAGCCTTGTCTTGTCCCCAATTTTAGTGGGATTTCTTCAAGTTTCTCTTCCTTTAATTCGATGTTGGTTAAGGCTTACTGTATATTGCTTTTATTATGTTTAGGTATGTGCCTTGAATTCCTGATCTCTCCAAGACATTTAACAAAAAGGGGCATTGGATTTTGTCAAAGGCTTTTTCAATATCTAATAAGATAATTATGTAAATTTTTTTCTTTGAGTTTGTTTATATACTAGACTATGTTGATAGATTTTAGTATATTGAACCATCCCTGCATCCCTGAGATGAAGCCTACTTAATTGTGGTGAATGATCTTTTTGATTTGTTTTTAGATTCATTATATGAGAATTTTATTGAGTACTTTCGTGTTGATGTTCACAAACAAAATTGGTCTGAAGTTCTTTGTTGGGCCTTCGTGTGGTTTAGGTATCAGAGTAACTGTGGTCTCATAGAATGAATTAGGTAGTGTTCCTTCTGTTTTTATTTTGTGGAATAGTTTGAGGAGTATTGGTATTAGCTCTTCTTTGAAAATCCGATAGAATTCTATGCTAAAGACATCTGGCCCTGGGCTTTTTTTGGTTGGGAGGTTTTTAATGACTGCTTCTATGAGACTATTTAGATAGTTTACCTGATCTTGATTTAACTTTGATACACAGTATCTGTCTAGAAAATCATCAGTGTCATTTGGATATTCCAGATATCCAAATCTGTTTTGTGTGTGTGTGTGTGTGTGTGTGTGTGTGTGTAAGCTTTTGTAATAAGACCTGATGGTTTTTTTGAATTTCCTTACATTTTGTTGTTATGTCTCCCATTTCATTTCTGATTTTAAAAATTTGGATACTTTCTCTGTGCCCTTTAATTAGCTTAGCTAAGGGTTTGCCTGTCTTGTTGATTTTCTCATAGAATCAAGTCTTGGTTTTGTTGAATCTTTGTATTGTTCTCTTTGTTTCTAATTGGATGATTTCAGCTCTGAGTTCGACTATTTCCTGCCATCTACTCCTCTTGGGTGTACATCCTTCTTTTTGTTCTACAGCTCTCAGGTGGGCTGTTAAGTGGCTAGTGTAAGATCTCGCCAATTTTTTTATGAAGGCACTTAGTGCTATGCATTTTCTTCTTAACACTGCTTTCGCAGTGCCCCATTGTTTTTTTTTTTTTTATTTATTTTGTGTCTTGATTTTCATTGAATTCTAGAAAGCCTTTAAGTTCTTTCTTTATTTCTTTCCAAAACAGTTATCAATGAGTAGAGAGTTGTTCAGTTTCCAGGAATATGTGGACTTTCTATTGTTTCAATTGTTGTTGAAGTCCAGCCATAATTCATGGTGATCTGATAGGATGCAAGGGGTTATTTCAATCTTCTTGTATTTGTTGAGGCTTGTTTGTGTTAGATAACAGTCTGTTTTGAAGAAGATTCCATGAGGTGCTGAGAAGAAGGTATATTCTTTTGTTTGGGGGTGAAATGTTCTGTTGAATATTAAATCTGTTAAATTCATTTGGTTCATAACTTTCTGTTAGTTTCATTGTGTCTCTGTTTAGTTTCTGTTTCAATGACCTGTCCATTGGTGAGACTAGAAAGCTGAAGTCTCTCCCACTATTCTGTTATGTTCATTGTGTGTTTTTGAGCTTTAATAAAGTTTCTTTTATGAATGTGAGTCCCCTTAAATTTGATTCATAGGCATTCAGAATTGTGACTTTATCTTGGTGGATTTTTCCTTTGATGAGTATAAAGTGTCCTTCCTCATCTCTTTTGATTACTTTTAGTTGAAAGTCTATTTTATTAGACTGGCTACTTCAGCTTTTTCTTTAGACCATATGTGTGGATAACCTTTTGTCAGTCATTTACTCTGAGGCAGTGTCTATCTTTGTTGCTGAGGTATGTTTCTTGTATCCAGCAGAATGATGGATCCTGCTTACATATCTAGTCTGTTAGCCTGTTTCATTTTATTGGTGAATTGAATCCCTTGATATTGAGAGATATTAATGACCAATGTTTGCTAGTCCCTGTTATTTTGTTGTTGGATGTGGTACTATGTGTGTGTGATTCTCTTCTTTTGGATTTGTTGTGAGATGATTAATTTCTTGTGTTTTCTTAAATGTACTTACCATCCTTGTGTTGGAGACTTCCTTCTAGTATCCTCTATAGGGCTGGATTAGTAGAAAGATATTGTTTTAATTTCGTTTTGTCATGGAATCCTCCATCTATGGTGATTGAGAGTTTTGCTGGATATAGTAGTCTGATATCTGTGTTCTCTTATGGTCTGAAAAACATCTGTCCAGGATCTTCTAGCTATTAGAGAAGTCTGGTGTAATTCTGATAGGTCTGCCTCTATGTGTTACTTGGCCTTTTTCCATCTACAGCTTTTAATATTCTTTCTTTTTTCTATACATTTAGTATTTTGGTTTTGTTTTGTTTTGTTCTATATAGTGAAAAGTTTTTCTTTTCTTGTCCAATTTTTTTATGTAGTTGGAAGTTTTTCTTTTCTTGTCTAATCTATCTGGTGTTCTGTAGACTTCTTGTGTATTTACAGCCATCTCTTTCTTTAGAAGTTTTCTTCTATGATTTTGTTGAAGATGTTTTCTGGCCCTTTGAACTGGGAATCTTCACCCTTTTCTATTCCTACTATTCTTAGGTTTGGTCTTTTCATTGTGTCCCAATTTTCCTGGATGTTTTGGGTTAGGAACTTTTTACACTTGGCATTTTTATTAATGGTTGTATTAAATTCTTCCATGGTATCTTTTACATCTGAGATTCTCTTATCTGTCTCTTGTATTCTGTTGGTGATGCATGCATCTGTAGTTCCTGTTCTCTTTCCTAGGTTTTCTATCTCCAGGGTTGCCTCCCTTTGTGTTTTATTTATTGCTTCTATTTTTATATTTTAGTTCTTGGACAGTTTTGTTCATTTCCTTTACTTGTTTGATTGTATGTTCCTGTATTTCTTTAAGGGAATTATTTATATCCTCTTTAAAGGCCTCTATCATCTTCATGAGATGGAATGTAAGGTCAGAATCTGGCTTCTTCAGGTATGTTAGGGTATCTAGGACTTTCTGTAGTAAGATAGCTGGGTTTTAATGGTGCCAAAATGCATTGACTTCTGTTGATTATGTTCCTGTACTTGCCTTTCACCATCTGGTTGTTTTTGGTGTTGACTGACCTGGGTGTCCTAGATTGAAGCAGGTCTCCTTGGAGGTGGGTGGAGCTGTGTGTCCTGGGTTAGAGCTGTCCTCCTGGGAAGCAGAAACTGCAGTGTTTCTGGTTAGAGCAGGCCTCCTGTGCCCCTGCATACAGCAAGCCTCCTGGGAGACATGCAGGGTCCTGTGTGATTTTACATTATCCAAGCATTACACCAAATCTTCAACATTGTAAGAGGATAGGAAGTGTAGAACTTTCAGCTCCTTCTCCAGCACACATGCCCACATGTCTTCTCCAGCACACATGCCCACATGTCTTCTCCAGCACACATGCCCACATGTCTTCTCCAGCACACATGCCCACATGTCTTCTCCAGCACACAAGCCCACATGTCTTCTCCAGCACACATGCCCACATGTCTTCTTCAGCACACATGCCCACATGTCTTCTCCAGCACACAAGCCCACATGTCTTCTCCAGCACACATGCCCACATGTCTTCTCCAGCACACATGCCCACATGTCTTCTTGCAGACAAGAGCCTTGCATAACTGTCATCTGAGATGCTTCACTTAGGAACTGATGGCAAGGAGGGTGGGGATGCATAGATCCACAGTCAAACATTAGGTGGAACTCTGGGAATGCTGTAAAAGAAAGGGAGAAAGGGTTGGGAGAGCCAGAGAAGTCAGGGACACCCCTAGAAAAATTACAGAATCAACTCACCTGGGTCCAGAGTGGCTCACGGACATGGAGCATGCTTGGGACAGAGCTAGGCCCACTACACGTATGAAACAGACGTGCAGCTTGGTCTTCACATCAGGCCCCTAATGGCAGGAGCGGGGAATGTCTCTCTGTTGCCTGCCTTTTGATCTCTTTCCCCTAACTGAGCTGCTTTGCCTGGTTTCAATAAGAGAAGATGCACCTAGTCTTACTGCAACCTGATATGACAAGGTGGGATGATATCCACGGAGGCCTCTCTTTTCTGAGGAGAAAGAGGAGTAGGGGGACGTGAGTGAAAGAAACATGGGGGTTCCTCATACGGGAACTCTCAGAATGGCAGGAAGGTGGAAGGGTGTGCAACATGGCATTGGAACACGTAGCAACTGAAAACATCTAAAATCTTATGAGATAACTCTTACCTATGTTCACAAGAAGCTCAACAAGAACGTGAGAAAAACCCACACAGATCCACACCTTAGGATGTCAGCCTGGGGGAACCCCGGAAGGCCCAAGGGAGAGGTGGCCTCTCATCTACAAGACACCCTTCTGATTTTCATCAGAAACTAAGAAGGTCAGAGTCTCCGTGCATCTTTTGCTATGTAAGAGAACACTACAGCCCAGGTAATTAATATTAGGAAGTTTATTTGGCCCCTGGCTCTAGATTCTGGGTGTTTTGTTGTAGAAATTATTTAATCCTGACCCAGGGTTTCTATCCAGCCTTAGACCATTTAAGTTCCCAGATAAAAGACACATACAACCTTTATATTTACAATGAGCCTTAAACAACAGCAGACACTATTCTCTATATTGTTAGAATCTACTTTCCTATCGATAACCCTGAGTTATTACTTCCTGTGTTCCATCTGGGCTGCTCTTAAGTCCTATTGGGCAGCCCCCAGGACCACGTTCTCTTGACTCCTGACCAATGGCAGCTCCTTCTCCCTCTTCCTACAATCTTCTCTAACCCAGTCACTCCATACCTACTTACCTCTAATCCCTCCAGTAACTGGCTGCCACCAATTTTATTTAACCGATAGTTTTAAATTAGAGAACAAGGTTTGCGCGATAAAGCTTATAAATATGCAAGTACTCAAAAGCCTAGACCTTCAGGTATAGAATTCAACATTACACCACATAGCAATAGACCAAACTACAACAGTATTTCAAGGCTATTAAAGTGAATCTAATAAGGATCTTCTGATTGTGTCACAGTGTGAAAAATGTTGTTCACATGAAAGAGAAAAAATGGAAACAAGCTCACTTTTGGTTTTTAAAAGTATTCTAACTCCCAGGAGAACAACCCAACACAGAGAAAGACATTATAATTGAAATTTCTTAAATGCCCCACTTCTCATTGCAGTTTTTTTAAGGAATAAGTTCTCATCACAGGGACCTATATAAAAGGACACTGTCAACCAAACAAGCAACAGTGGGAGAATAGAAGAACCCTAACAACAAATACAAAATCTTGGCATCAGTCCCATTTAATCAGTACTTACTGTACATGTAAACGAATTGAGTAACTCAGTCAAGGTAATAGAAATTGGAAAAACATGCTTTAATTTGACTTTTAAATCACAATCCAAAGTTACACACACTGACACATACCTGTTTGTTATCTCAGCTCTTGGGGAATGAAGACAGGAAGACCGGCAATGCAAGAGCAGGCTTAGTATATGGCTCAAACCTAGCCTGGGTTCCGTGAAACCGTGTCACAAAGCACTCAAATAAAAGAGACGAGAAAAAAATCACAATCTAACAACATGTTGTCTACAAAAGATGCCTTTTTAAAAAATTAAAAGACAAAAATGGGACTAAATTTAATAAAGATGAGTTCAAAGCTGAACTTAGTTGAAAATTCCAAACCCACTGAAGTAGGTTAATAACTAAATATGCAGATATTTTGTACTCATAAACTAATTGACTTAATCTTGTAAAAAGTAAATATTCCTCTGCTCAATCTGTAGATGCAATGAAATTCTATCAAACTCACAGATGATGTTTTTTAACAAACACGAAAATGGGAAAGACCTGGCAATAGCCAATTTTTGAAAGAACAGCCAAGTTAGAAGGCTCGGCCCTCTCTAAGTAAGAGCTTAGTAAATAGTTGCAATAACCAAGAGAATGTGGTGTTGATGTAGAACATCAAATGGAGTAGAATTGTCTAGAAACAAGTCAGTAAAGCTCAAGGATTGAAAGACAACACAATGCTGAAAGCATAGTCTGCATTAGAAAGATTTGTTCGAACTTTTTAAATTGTGTGTGTGTGTGTGTCTGTGTGTCTGTGTGTCTGTGCGTCTGTGAAAGGTTATGGGCATGTGGTGCAGGTGCCTTGGTGCCTAAGGATGGTAGAACAGGCACTGGATCGCCTAGAGTTGGGTAATAAGCAGCTGTGGGCATCCCAGATTGAGCGCTTGGAAATGAGCTCAAATCCTCTGCAAGAGTAGTTTGTACCCCTAACCACTGAGCCATCTCACTCCAGCCTCAAAGATAGTCTTTCAACGAAATACTGCTAAGAAATTAGATAACCAAATACACAAGGAGCAACTTGGCTACGTACTTATGGCATACAGAATTAGCCAAGACCTGGATCTAATGAAGACCTAAGCATTCGTGTTAAAGGCAAAAAGGTTTTGAAAGAAAACAAGGACGCCTACAAGACCTTGGGCTGGATGAGAAGTTCTTAGACTGAAAATGCAGACAATTGGAGAAAGAATAAATAAATTATACCTTATCAAAAGTGGAATAGTTTGTTCTTCCAGGAACTGTCTTGAGATTCAAAATAACTCACAGGGTGAGAGTAGGCATTTGCAATTCATAGACTGACAAGAAACTTGTCTCTAGAATGTATGACAAACTTCTAAATCCCAATAGTAGCAAGACAAGCAGACAATTTATTTTACAAGCCAGAGTTTGAACTCATGTTTCTGCAGAGAAGCACAGATGTACTGTAAAGCCATGAGTAGAACTTTCTCGTCATTGGACATCAAGAGCACACAAATCGGACACGGTAACATGCCAAAGACTTGACGCCTGTAGGGAGACAGCTGCCACAGTTGACTAACATGAGGAGCTGGAGCTCACATGCATTTCTGGCAGAAGCACAAAATAGGAGTGTCTGCTTTGGAAAATTGCCTGACTGGTGCTCAAAAGTTAACTTGGGCTCGCTCTTCTATGCTTGGCCATATGCTGGAGAGAATTCAAACAAAAAACAAACAAACACATATCTAAATAAAAATTGATACACAGTATTTTCAGGAGCTTTGTTTATAAAGTACAACAGTGGGAACAAAATCCAGAAGTCCATCAATAGATGAATGCCTAAAATAAGCATGGACATGACATTCATGCTGTGAGACATGATTCAATCACAAAAAGAAATGAGTCCCTAGCTCAAGCAAGAACAGGAATGGATCTGAAATGCTCTGTGCTAAGTAAAAACTGACATCGATGGTAGCATGCTCTCTCAGTTCCATCCATAAAATGTCCCCAACAGACAAGTTCACAGACACAGAAAACAGATTCCTAGGCGCCAGAAGCCAGGGTAAGTAGGGGAAATAAATGACCACTAGCTCAATGTGGTGGCTGGCACCTATAATCCTAGGACGTGGCAGGCTGAGGCAGGAGGATCACTTCAAGTGTGGGACCCATCTGGGTTACACAGGGTATTCGTTAATTTTCAGAGCTATGATAAAATATCATGGCCAAAAGCTATGTATGAAAGAAAGGATTTACTTTGGTTTACGGTTCCACGGGGATAAGAGTCCATCATGGCTGAAAGGCGTGGCAGCAAACAGCAGGCCCGCCTGTCAACGGGAATAGAAGGCTGAGAGATTATATTCCTACCACACACAGAGAAGCAAAGTGCACGAACTGAAAATGTGACCAGGAGATATGCTCTCAATGCCTGCTCAGTGATGCACTTCCTCCCAAAATTCCACCTTCTGAAGGTCTCATATTCTTCCCAAACAGCACCACCACCTGAGTTTAAAGTGTTCAAGGAGCCAAAGCTCTAGAGGAGTTTTCTTACCAAATCACCATGCACGCTGAGGTCAAGAACAGCCTGATCTATAGAGAGAGACCCTGCCTGGGGAGGGAGGGAGGGAGGGAGGGAGGGAGGGAGGGAGGGAGGGAGGGAGGGAGGGAGGGAGGGAGGGAGGGAGGGAGGGAGGGAGGTCTACTAATACATCTGGAGTTTCCTTGAGGATTGACAAGCCAGTTGTGGAATTGTGCAGTGGTGACCGAGCACGCTTGCTAAGCGTGCTGCAAGCCATCAAACTGCACAGTGGAATGGCACACGTGTGTGTTAGCTGCTATTACCAGCTCTACAGGTGATAAAGTGAAGGCACTAAAGCTTAAGCAATTACCCAAGCCACACAATTAGTTTGTGGTAAAATGGGATTTAAGTGTAGCCCTTCCAGCCCCAGAATCCAAGCATCAGTGTCTGGGTCCTGTGGGATCCCTTTAAAGTTCTCCTTGTGGCTAAGAGTTCAACGAATAAACCAAACAGGAGCCCTTCTGTTTCTGTCCAGTTGGACACGATAATACAAATGGGGATAATGCACCATTCTTATAAATAAGGTGGTAAATCCAGATATCCTCTTAGAGTCCAGGGACATGTAATGAAACCTAGAAAGACTTTTACAGAAATTGCCTCTTCCTGGGTCATTTTCAAACCTCTTCCGCCTTTACACATATAGAAGCTTCTCCCATAATGACAGAGGAACAAGGCTTTTTTGCCTGTACACATGTTATTATTGTAGATGTGTGTGTCTCTCTGTTTTACAATGTTGCTTAACCCTTCAGTGTCCGTTTCTTTGTAATGGAGGGGCAGTATCCTCCGTATCTTAAAAGACTGTGTACTTCAAATGGAGGTCAGTCTGAAAACTGGTCATGCATAAATTTTAGTTGTCAGAGTAATGGTTAATATTGTGCCCTTGATGATTCCATAAACAAGTCATCACTTTCCTCATGATCCTTGTTAATACCAACATCAACTCTACATCAACAAAATGTCACATTTCAGTGAGAATGCAGCCAACAGAACCTTGTACAACTGAAACATTACCTGCTAATTACTCATGGGCACGGGGAGGAGCATTGTAGTATGAACCAACACGGTTCAGCATGGAGACTGCAGGGGTGCAGTCTCCTCAGCCAGCAGGCGTTGTTCTCAAGTGAGAGGAATGGGGAATAGCCAAGATGACATTGTTCACGACAGCCACGTCTTGAGGCCAATTTAAGTGTCTATCAACAGAAGGACAAAGAAAACGGGGTTTATGTTGCATGCAGAATTCCTTCAGCCATGAATGAGAGAACAAAGTTATGAAGGAAACCAGATGCAGCTGGAGATAACCAGAGTAAGTTGTTAGCCTCAGAAAGACAAAGATGTTTTCTCTCATCTAGACAATATAGACACATAGAGTGACTGTGCCGATGACCTAAGGGTAGAAACAAATTGTCAAGGAAATGAAAGGCATGGGGGAGGGGAGGGAGACAGAGAGGAGCATGTTTGGAAAGGATAGTCTGAGAAAGTGTTATACACTGACCCATGTGACCCTATACAGTAAAAGACATTTCATGTACTCTGAGAGAGACAGAGAGGAGGGAACCATCAGAAACAGGTGGAATTAGCAACAAGGGAAACTTCAGAGTAGGTAAGGTTGAAAAGGGCACTTCCCCTCCATAAGCTCCACAAAAGTACAAGCTCAAAGCATGGGTGCACACACATGCACCTATGTCACACACTTACATGTGTGCATGCGTACATGTAAAACACACACACACAAGCAATGTCTGCATCTGCCGACAGAGATGACGTCAGTCTCATTCCCTACCCCCTTTCCACCAGCTTTTTGGCCTCTTTCCTGTCTCCTCTAAGAAGGCTTACGAGGCTCCTCTTTTCTAGATACACAGAAGCACCCAAGCACCCAGAAGATGCAGCGCCACTGACAGGACAGAGCCCGGAGGGGTGAAGCATCAGTCACATGCGCCTTTCACCTTCGCGGAGGTTGCCGAGCAACTGCCTTCCAGCCCACCCTTAAACACATCTCCTCTCACATGCCAGCGCTGTGATTAGTTTTCTCCTCTCTTCATCCTTCCCTTTTAAATAAAATGCATAAAGGCAACTGGAAAAATAAGTCACACTAAAACCTACATCTAATCCCTTAAAGGCTGGCCATTAACTTAGGAAGATCTTGGAGACAATGAATCAACACACAATCTCTCGGTATTTACTCTGTACCACGGGAATGCATCATTTTCTACAATAAGGTTATCTACATTAAAATACTTCTAGCATTGTAAGTTCAGTGTAGGGGGTGGTGAGATGGCTCAGTGGTCGAGCACTACCTGCTCTTCCAGAAATTCTGAGTTCAATTCCCAGCCTTGTGGTTATAAGTATCTATACAATAATCTGATGCCCTCTTCTGGCTTGCAGTGGTACTTGCAGAAAGAGCACTCACATTTGAAAAAGAGAAAACTCAGTAAGATGTTCTCCAGCTCCATCTATTTGTCTAAGAATTTCATGAATTCATTGTTTCTAATGGCTGCATAGTACTCCATTGTGTATATATACCACATTTTTTTTTGTATCCATTCCTTCGTTGAGGGACATCCGGGTTCTTTCCAGCTTCTGGCTATTATAAATAGGGCTGCTATGAATATAGTGGAGCACGTATCCTTATTACATGCTGGGGAATCCTCTGGGTATATGCCTAGGAGTGGTATAACAGGGTCCTCCGGAAGTGATGTGCCCAGTTTTCTGAGGAACCGCCAGAATGATTTCATACTAAGTGAGGTAACCCAGTCTCAAAAGATCAATCATGGTATACACTCACTGATAAGTGGATATTAGCCTAGAAATTGGATTACCCAAAACGTAATCCACACATCAAATGATGTCCAAGAAGAATAGAGGAGTGGCCCCTTGTTCTGGAAAGACTCAGTGTAGCAGTATAGGGCAATACCAGAACAGAGAAGTGGGAAGGAGTGGATGGGGGAACAGGGGGAGGGAGGGAAGAGGGCCTATGGGACTTTCGGGGAATGGGGAGCCAGAAAAGGGGAAATCATTTGAAATGTAAATAAAAAATATATCGAATAAAAGAAAAGAAAAAAGAAAACTCAGCATAGAAGATCTGGTCTATGCCACCGACTCAGAATTCTATTTTCTTCTTCTTCCTCTATGGTACGATTTGAGATTTGTTTTTTTTTTTCACGGTGCCCCCCACTTCCTGCATGTTCCTCTCCTGATTTGTTGTTTTTTGTTCTGTTCTGTTTGTTTGTCATATTCCTGGCTTATTTGGTTAACCCTCTATCTTTGAGTCCTGATATATACTCTGCTCCTTGATTCGTTCTGCTTGTTAAGGCTTTCCTTGGAGTTTTTCAATTAGGATGTTGGTTTTTTTTGATTCCGTTTCATTCTGCTCGGGTCCTCTGCAGCGTTTGTCTTCTCTTGTTGAACTCCATTCTCCAACCCAGGCTTTTCTTCTTCTTTTCCATTAGCCTATGCTCGCGTTTCCTTGAGCATCACTAAGGCGTTTGTTCTCCCTAAGTTCTTTCTCCCTGATTTCTTTGTGCTTTGTTTAAATCTTGAATTCTTTGATGAACTTCATGTCTATTCTTTTGGATTCTGTACCCTGAGATTCAAGTATGGAATTCTCTTTGGCAAGCATTTCTACAGGATTGGTAGGTTTAGAAAGAAGGTATTGGCTTGACCTTTCAATTAGTAATAATCAAGCCTCGATAAACCTCATTGTCTACGATACTGCCACTGCACGAAACGTGGCTTGACCTGTAATATTACTTGTATTTTTGTGATGAAATCTGGGCATGCAGACTTCTTTTTCTGATGTGACTAGAGCAGGTTGGTGTAGAAGATGTGTGGTGAGTTGGTGCAAGGAACAAAATCAATAGGTCGAGGAGAGTGAGGTGGTTTACAGGCTGTGTCTACTGGTCCAAGCCTGGCCTGTGGATGTATATTTGACTTGTTTACAGGTCCTATTGTATTAAAAATATGGCACTGGCAGAAAAATAAGCATGTAGACCAATGGGGGAAAACCCAAACATACACACACATACACACAAGTTCAGCTATATAATATTTGTCAAAGATACCAAAAATATAAGCTGAAGAAAAGAAAACACCTTCAATAAATGGTGAAGGATAAGGGACATCAAAAACCAGATGTCCACAAGGCAGAAGAATAAAATTAGACTCATATCTATCAGACCGCACAAAAAGTAATCCCAAGTGAATCAATGACCTGAACTGGAAACCTGAAATACTGAAACTTCTAGAAGAAAGCATAGGCAATGCCGCATATGATATAGATGATCTAGGTGTATCAAAGGACCTTCTGAGTAAGACTCAATTTACTCAAGAATTGAGGCCAATAGTTAACCAATCAGATTTCATAAAACTAAAAATTTCTGCACAGCTAAAGGAAACCAACAAGGTGAAGAAGTCCATGGGGTGAAAGTTATACATCTAACAGAAGATTAATATCCAGAATATATAAAGAACTAAAAAACAAACAAAAGACTCAGTTTTAAAAAACAATCGAGCCAGGGACCTGACCAGAGAACTCTCAAAAGAAGCAAAAGCAATGATAGGAAATATCTCAAAAAATGTTCATCAACCCTAGCATTTATAGAAATGCAAATCAAAACAACATTGAGATCTCATCTTACCCCAGTCAGAGTGGGAAAGATCAACAGACAGCAAATGCTAGAGAGTGCAAAAGGAAAGGGAACCCTCATTTACTGCTGGTAGGTTACAAACTGGTTCAGCCACTATAGAAATCAGTGTGGAGCATTCTCAAAAACCTAAAAACAAAACTACCGTTTGACCTTGCTAAGCCTCTCCTTGGCATACGCGCCCAAGAGTAGATCCTTCCTCAGCAGTGTTTATTGCTACTCTAGTCACAATATCACAGAAATATGGGGGAAAGGAAACTTAAATGGCCTTCAACTAACAAATGGATAATGAGAATGTGGTACACATAAACTATGCAATGAATGAACCCATGAAACCTGCACTCGAAAAGACGAAGACTGACATAACATGTTCTCTCTCTCGTCAGAGGTTCCTAACTCCAAATATTCAGATGTGAGTACATTTCCTGGAGTGACTGCAGAAATCAGGACGATTACATTGCCAGTGTAGGGAAGTGGGGGACACAGATGGGGGGTCTAGCAGAGTACAAATGATCCATCCAATGGGAAATGTGCAGAGTGGGGCTCTAATTAGGGGAGGGAAGGGAGGTAAATACAGAAAAAGAAGAGAGGAGAATTAAATAATGGTGAGGGTTCTTAGTTAGGGTTTTACCTATCTGAACAGAAGCCATGACCAAGGCAACTCTTATAAGGACAACATTTAATTGGGGCCTGGCTTACAGGTTCAGAGGTTCAGTCCATTATCATCAAGGCAGGAACATGGCAGCATCCAGGCAGGCATGGTCCGAGAGATGCTGAGAGTCCTACATCTTCATCTGAATACTGCTAGTGGAACACTGACTTCCAGGTAGCTAGGATGAGGGTCTTTTTTAAAAAAATATTTTCTTTATCTACATTTCAAATGTTATCCACTTTCCTGGCACACACACCCACCTCAGGCCCCCTATCCCATCCCACCCCCCCCCCCCCTGCTTCTATGAGGATGTTTCCCCACCCACGCAATACCGCCTTCCTGCCCTCGAAATTCTCTACTTGGGGAATCGAGCCTCCACAGAACCAGAGGCCTCTCCTTCCATTGATGCCCAACACCACCATCCTCTGCTACATTTGCAGCTAGAGCCATGGGCACCTCCATGTGTACTCCTTGATTTGTGGGTGTTTTTTTTTTCTGGGAGCTCTGGGAAGTCTGGTTGGTTGATATTGTTGTTCTTCCTATGGGGCTGCAAACCCCTTCAGCTCCTTGGGTCCTTTCTCTAGCTCCTCCACTGGGGCCCCTGTGCTCAGTCCAGTGCTCAGCTGTGAGCATCCCCATCTGTATTTATCAGGCTCTGGCAGAGCATCTCAGGAGATGACAGCTGTCAGGCTCCTGTCAGCAAGCATTTCTTGGCATCCACAATAGTGTCTGGGTTGGGGACTATATATGGGATGGATCCCCAGGTGGCACAGTCCTGGATGGCCTTTCTTTCAGTCTCTGCTCCACAACTTGTCTCTGTATTTCCTCCCGTAAGTGTTTTGTTCCCCTTTCTATGAAGTACCGAAGCACACACACTTTGGTCTTCCTTCTTGGGCTTTATGAGGTCTGTGAATTGTATCTTGAGTATTCTGAGCTTCTGGGCTAATATTCACTTATCAGTGAATGCATAACATGTGTGTTATTTTGTAATTTGGTTACCTCACTCAGGATGATATTTTCTAGTTTCATCTATTTGCCTAAGAATTTCATAAAGTCATTGTTTTTAATAGCTAAGTATTATTCCATTGTGTAAATGTACCACATTTTCTGTATTCATTCCTCTGTTGAAGAACATGAGTCATTTCCAGCTTCTGGCTATTATAAATAAGGCTGCTATGAACAGAGTGGAGCATGTGTCCTTGTTATATGTTGGAGCATCTTTTGAGTGTAAGTCCAGGAGTGGTATATCTGGGTCCTCAGGTAATATGTCCAGCTTTCTGAGGAACCGCCAGAATGATTTCCAGCATGGTTGTGCCAGCTTGCAATCCCACTGGCAATGGAAGAGTGTTCCTCTTTCTCCACATCCTCACCAGCATCTGCTGTCACCTGAGTTTTTTTTTTTTTTTTTATCTTAGCCATTCTAACTGGTGTGAGGTGGAATCTCAAGGTTGTTTTGATTTGCATTTCCCTGATGACTAAGGATGTTGAACATTTCTTTATGTGCTTCTCAGCCATTCAGTATTCCTCAGTTCTTTTTTTTTTATCTCTGTACCCGATTTTTAATAGGGTTATTTGATTCTCTGGAGTCTTGAGTTCTTTGTATATATTGGATATTAGCCCTCTATCAGATGTAGGATTGGTAAAGATCTTTTCCCAATCTGTTGGTTGCTGTTTTGTCCTATTGACAGCGCCCTTTGCCTTACAGAAACTTTGTAATTTTATGAGAACCCATTTGTCAATTCTTGATCTTAGAGCATAAGCTATTGGTGTTCTTTCAGGAAATTTCCCCTGAGCCCATGTGTTTGAGGCTCTTCCCCACTTTCTCCTCTACAGGCTTAAGTGTATCTGGTTTAATGTGGAGGTCCTTGATCCACTGGGAGATAAGAATGGGTTAATTTGCATTCTTCTACATGCTGACCTCCAGTTGAACCTGCTCCATTTGTTAAAAATGCTGTCTTTTTTCTACTGGATGGTTTTAGCTCCTTTGTCAAATATCAAGTGACCCTAGGTTTGTGGGTTCCTTTCTGTGTCTTCAATTCTATTCCATTGATCTACAAGCCTGTCTCTGTACCAATACCATACATTTTTTATCACTATTGCTTTGTAATACAGCTTGAGGTCAGGGATGGTGATTCTGACAGAGGTTTGTTTATTGTTGAGAATAGTTTTAGTTCTCCTGTGCTTTTTGTTATTCAAATGAATTTGCAAATTGCTCTTCTCACTATGAAAAATTGATTTGGAATTTTGATGGGGATTACATTGAATCTGTAGGTTGCTTTTGACAAGATGGCCATTTTTACTATATTAATCCCGCCAATCCATGAACATGGAAGATCTTTCCATCTTCTGAGATCTTCTTCAATTTCTTTCTTCAGAGACTTGAAGTTCTTATCATACAAATCCTTCATTTACTTAGAGTCACACCAAGGTATTTTATATATTTTGTGACTATCGTGAAGGGCATCATTTACCTAATTTCTTTCTCAGCCTGTTTATCCTTTGAGTATAGGAAGGTTACCGATTGGTTTGAGTTAATTTTATATCCAGCCACTTTGCTTAAGTTCTTTATCAGTTTTTTAGGAGTTCTCTGGTGGAATTTTTGGGGTCACTCAAGTATACTATCATATCATCTGCAAATAATATTTTGACTTTTTCCTTTCGAATTTGTATCCCTTTAGCCTTCTTTTGTTGTCTAATTGCTCTAGCTAGAGCTTCAAGTATATTGAATAGATAGGAAGAGAAAGGGCAGCCTGTCTAGTCCCTGATTTTAGTGCAATTGCTTCAAGTTTCTTTCTTTAATTTGGTGTTGGTTATTGGCTTGATGTATACTGTTTTTACTATGTTTAGGTACGGGATTTGATTCCTAATTTTTTCCAAGACTTTTAACATGAAGGGATGCTGAATTTTGTCAAATGATTTTTCAGCATCTAATGAAATGATCATGTGTTTTTTTTTCCTTTGAGTTTGTTTATGTAGTGGATTATGTTAATAGATTTCCACATATTAAACCATCCCTGTATCCTGAGATGAAGCCTACTTATCATGATGAATGATCATTTTGATGTGTTCTTGGATTCAGTTTGCAACAATTTTATTGAGTATTTTTGCATTAATGTTCATAAGGGAAATTGGTCTGAAGTTCTCTTTATTTGTTGGGTCTTTGTGTGGTTTAGAGATAAGCGTAATCTTGGCTTCATAGAACAAATTGGGTAGTGTCCCTTCTGTTTCTATTTTGTGGAATAGTTTGAATAACATTGGTATGTGGTCTTTGAATATCTGATAGAATTCTCCACTAAACCCATCTGGTCCTGGGTGGTTTTTGGTTGGGAAACTTTTAATGACTGCTTTAGGGGTTAGGGGACTGTTTAGATGTTTATCTGATCCTGATTTAACTTTAGCATCTAGTATCAGTCTAGAAAATTGTCCATTTAATCCAGAATTTCCAATTTTCCTGAGTGTAGGCTTTTGTAATAGGATCTTGTAATAGGATTTTATTTTTAAATTCTTCATTTTCCATTGTTATGTCTCCCTTTTCATTTCTGATTTTATTAACTTGGATACTTTCTCTGTGCCCTCTGGTTAGTCTGGCTAAGTGTTTGTCTTGTTGATTTTCTCAAAGAACCAGCTCCTGGTTTCATTGATTCTTCATATAGTTCTTTTTGTTTCCACTTGGCTTATTTCAGCCCTGAATTTGATTATTTCCTGCCAGTCTACTCCTCTTGGGTGTATTTGCTTCTTTTTGTTCTAGAGCTTTCAGGTGTGCTGTCAAGCTGCTAGCATATGTTCTCTCCAGTTTCTTTTTGGAGGCACTCAGAGCTATGAGTTTTTCTCTTAGCACTGCTTTCAATGTGTCTCATAAGTTTGGGTATGTTGTACCTTCATTTTCATTACATTCTAAAAAGTCTTTAATTTCTTTCTTTATTTCTTCCTTGACCAAGTTATCATTGAGAAGAGTGTTGTTCAACTTTCATGTGTATGCGGGCTTTCTGTTGTTTTTGTTGGTATTGAAGACCAGCCTTAGTCTGTGGTGATCTGATAGGATGCATGGGATTATTTCAGTCTTCTTGTATCTGTAGAGGGCTGTTTTGTGACTAATTATATGGTCAATTTTGGAGAAGGTACCATGAGGTGCTGAGAAGAAGGAGTATTCTTTTGCTTTAGGATGAAACATTCTATAAATGTCTGTTAGATCCATTTGGTTCATAATTTCTGTTAGTTTCACTGTGCCTCTGATTAGTTTCTGTTTCCATGATCTGTCCATTGCTGAGGGTGGGGTGTTGAAGTCTCCCACTATTATTGTGTGAGGTACAATGTGTGCTTTGAGCTTTAGTAAAGTTTCTTTTATGAATGTATGTGCCCTTGCAGTCGGAGCATAGATGTTCAGAATTGAGAGTTCATCTTGGTTGATATTTCCTTTGATGAGTATGAAGTGTCCTTCATTATCCTTTATAATAACTTTTGGTTTAAAGTCGATTTTATTCGATATTAGAATGGCTACTCCAACTTGTTGCTTGGGACCATTTTCTTGGAAAATTTTTTCCATTCTTTTACTCTGAGGTTGTGTCTTTGTCACAGAGGTGCATTTCCTGTATGCAGCAAAATGCTGGGTCCTGTTTATGTATCCAGTCTATTGGTCTATGTCATTTTACTGGGGAATTGAATCCATTGATGTTAAGAGATATTAAAGAAAAGTGATTGTTGTTTCCTGTTATTTTTGTTATTAGAGGTAGAATTATGTTTATGTGGCTATATTCCTTTGGGTTTATTGAAAAAGATTACTTTCTTGCTTTTTCTAGGGTGCAGTTTCCTCCCTTGTGTTAGAGTTTTCCACCTATTATCCTTGGTGGGGATAGATTTGTAGAGCGATATTGTGTTTTGTCATGGAATATCTTGGTTTCTCCATCTGTGGCAATTGAGAGTTTTGCTGGATATGGTAGCCTGGGCTGGCATTTGTATTCTCTTAGGTTCTGTATGTCATCTTCCCAGGATTTTCTAGCTTTTATAGTCTCTGGTGAGAAGTCTGGTGTAATTCTGATAGGCCAGCTTTTGTATGATACTTGACCTTTTTCCCTTACTGCTTTTAATATTCTTTCTGTGTGTTATGTATTTGGTGTATTATTATGTGACAGAAGGAGCTTCTTTTCTTGTCCAATCTATTTGGAGTTCTGAAGGCTTCTTGTATGTTCATGGGCATCTCTGTAAGTTAGGGAAGTTTTCTTCTATAATTTCGTTGAAGATATTTGCTGACTCTTTAAGTTGGAATCTTCACTCTCTTCTATCCCTATTATCCTTAGGTTTGGTCTTCTCATTGTGTCCTGCATTTCCTGGATGTTTTGGGTTAGGAGCTGTTTGCATTTTGCATTTTCTTTGACTGTCGTGTCAATGTTTTCTACAGTATCTTCTGCACCTGACATTCTCTCCTCTATCTCTTGTATTCTGTTGATGATGCTTGCATCTGTGACTCCTGATCTCTTTCCTAGGTTTTCTATCTCCAGGGTTGTCTCCCTTTGTGATTTCTTTATTTTTTTCTACTTCCATTTTTAGATCTTGGATGGTTTTGTTCAATTCCTTCACCTGTTTGGTTGTGTTTTCCTGCAATTCTTTAAGGGATTTTTTGTGTTTTCTCTTTAAGGGCTTCTACTTGTTTACCTGTGTTTTCCTGTATTTCATTAAGGGAGTTATTTATGTCCTTCTTAAAGTCCTCTGTCATCTTCATGAGATGTGACTGTAGATCAGAATCTTGCTTTTCCGATGTCTTGGAGGTATTCAGGACTTTCTATGGTGGGAGAACTGGGTTCTGATGTTGCCAAGTAACCTTGGTTTCTGCTGCTTATGTTCTTGTGCTTGCCTCCTGCCACCTGATTAACTCTAGTGCTACCTGCCCTTGCTGTATCTGACTGGAGCCTATCGCTCCTGTGATCCTGGTTGTGTCAGAACTCCTCAGATTCCAGCTGTCTGTGTGATACTGTGATTCTGCCATCCTGTGACCCTGAGCTCCTGGGTGTATTAGAGCTCCTGGGAGTCAAGCTGACTCTGGAATCCTAAGATCCTGGTGTGACCTAGCCCCTGAGATCCTGTGATCCTGGGCATGTTAGAGTGCCTGGGAATCAAGCTTCCTCTGGCTGTTGTGGGACTGGATGGGGGTGCCCAGTCAGTGCCCAAGGTCTGCTTAGGGCAGTGACTCAGACAGAAAAGCTAGGATGAGGATCTTAAAGCCCACACCCACAGTGACACACCTACTTCCAACATGGCCACACCTTCTAATAGTGTCACTCCCTGGGCCAAACATTTTCAAACCGTGACAATCCCTAACTACTTTCTAAATGCCCTCATACTCACAGATAAGTGTAGTCTCTTTGCAGTATTCAGAGACCATTACAGAAAACCACAACCAGTCAAAATGCAGAGCTAATACAGATAACCAATGGATACATCACTTTATATCACCTCTGCACCTAATACTCAAGGAACGTTGCAGAAGAGGGAGCAGAAAGAGAGTAAGAGCCAGAGGACTGGGACATTGCTGTGAGATTGTGTCTCCTAGTAATGTCACAAGCTGTTCCCATAGGTTTATGGGAACCTTAAGTACCATGACTACCAGGACACATCCATTATCTTATGCCTTCCTACATTTTGAAGCTGCTGAGGAAGCATCTCTAAAACCTCTCGTCCCCCAGCCGTCCTGTCTCGGGGTCTGCAAGGAGCTGAAACATCAACGGAAACAGCATTGGAGGGCTGAGCTTCAAAACAACCAACAAGAGTCTGAAGGGCAGTGGAGGACACTCACCGACTTTGTGGTAAGGAGAGATTCAAACACCAAGAGACTCAGGGGCTTTAGGTTTGCCACATAGGCCACTGTGGAGGAAGCAGATGCTCCTATGAATGTGAGACCACACCAGGTGAAAGGAAGAGTTGTGGAGTCTAAGAGAGTTGTGTCAAGAAAGGATTGTCAGAAACTAGGTGCCCACTTAACTGTGAAAAAGACCCTTGTTGGTGGTATGAAAGAACACTGAAGAATACCACCTTTGAAATTATTTTGAGCAGCATGGGGAAATTGACATGATAGAAATTATGACTGACAGAAGCAGTGAGAAAAAAAAGAGAGACATTGCTTTGGTTACCTTTGATGACCATAACACTGTGGGTACGATTGTTGTTCAGAAATACTGTACTGGCTGGGCAGTGATGGCACACGCCTTTAATCCCAGCACTTGGGAGACAGAGGCAGGCAGATTTCTGAGTTGGAGGCCAGCCTGGTCTACAGAGTGAGTTCTATGACAGAGAAACCCTGTCTCAAAAAAACAAAAAATAAAATAAAAAACAAATTCCATACTTTGAATGACCACAACTGTGAAATGAAACAAGCTCTGTCAAAGCAAGCGATGGCTAGTGCTTCAGCCAGCCAGAGAGGTCACAGTGGTTCCAGAAACTTTGGTGGTGGCAGTTTTGGTGGGAATGACAATTTGGGTCAAGGAGGAAACTTCAGTGGTCGAGGTGGCTTTGGTGGCAGCTGTGGTGGTGGAAATGGTGGCAGGGGGATGTCTATAATGGATTTAATGATGATGGAAACAATTTTGGAGGTGGTGGAAGCTACAATGATTTTGGCAATTGTAACAATCAGCCTTCAAATTCTGGACTGATGAAGGGAGGAACTTTGGAGGCAGGAGCTCTGGACCTTACAGTGGTGGAGGCCAGGTCTTTGCTAAACCATGAAGCCATGGTGGCTCTGGAGGTTCCAGCAGCAGGTGACAGTAGCAGGAAGTTCTAATGACACCCAGGAAACAAAGCTTCGAAGGAGAGGAGAGCCAGACAAATGACAGGGAAGCTACAGGTAACAACAGATTTGTGAACTCAATGGTGACAGAGCCCAGCTGCTACAAAGATGTGTTTTTAGACAATGCCATACGTGGGGACAAAAACTCCAGATTAATGGTATAACAGATTATTTTAGTTTCTGTTGATCAAACACCCTCTTCTGGCCTCCTTGGAATTAACATATTAATGGTGCATAATATCGATGCAGACCAAACACATAAAATAATAAAATAAAATAAAACTTGAAAAAGTTCAATGTAACAATTCCTACAGCTCAGAAATTATCCTTAAAGTATGACCCAACTGGCATGGTGATCTACACCTTTAATCCCAGCACTCACAAAGCAGAAGCAAGAAGATCTCTGAGTTTAAAGCCAGCCTGGTCTACAAAGAGAGTTCCAGGATAGCCAGAGTTGTTACATGAGAACCTTGTCTTGAAAAAACAAATAAAAAAAGACCCAACTTCTTCCTGAGGTTTACATTTTAAACTTATATCTTAAAAAGGCTTGTTTTATTAAGTCACTTGCTCTACATTCTAAGTTTAATAAAGGCATGCAACTATCTACTCCAATACATTGTTTGAGATAGAGTTTTTATTACTTTGCAAGGTGTAGAAAAGATAAGCCATGCTCTTTAGATAAAAGCTAACATATACAAGTCTATAACAAATACAATCAAGAAAGGTTATTTCTGCTCCATCAGCTTTCTCCAGCTGCTGGCTTAGTTTTGTCACTTAAAATACAGGATTATTATTTTTTGCTTGCTTAATAAGCATAAATATTGTGGCTCCCTGTCTGAATGTGTGTGTGTGTGTGTGTGTGTGTGTGTGTGTGTGTGTGTGTGCAGAATGAAAGATTGCCATGCCTTACAGAAACTTTGTAATTTTATGAGGTCCTATTTGTCAATTCTTGATCTTAGAGCATAAGCTATTGGTGTTCTGTTCAGGAACTTTTCCCCTGTGCCCATGTCTTCAGGGGTCTTCCCCAGTTTCTTTTCTATTAGTTTCAGTGTGTCTGGTTTTACATGGAGGTTTGATCCACTTGGAGTGAAGCTTAGTACAAGGAAATAAGAATGGATCAATATGCATTCTTCTGCATGCTGACCTCCAATTGAACCAGCACCATTTATTGAAAAGGTTATCTTTTTTCCACTGGATGTTTTCTGCTCCTTTGTCAAAGATCAAGTGACCATAGGTGTATAGGTTCATTTCTGGGTCTTCAATCCTATTCCAACTTCAGATGGCTGAGAAGCACCTTAAGAAATCTTCAACATCATTAGTCATTAGGGAAATGCAAATCAAAACAAACCTGAGATTTCACCTCACAACAGTCAGAATGGCTAAGATTAAACATTCAGGAGACAGCAGGTGTTGGTGAGGATGTGGAGAAAGAGAAACACTCCTCTACTGCTGGTGGGATTGCAAGATGGTACAACCACTCTGGAAATCAGTCTGGCTGTTCCTCAGAAAACTGGGCGTTACACTTCCGGAGGACCCTGCTATACCACTCCTGGGCATATACCCAGAGGATTCCCTGGCATGCAATAAGGACACATGTTCCACTATGTTCATAGCAGCTTTATTTATAATAGCCAGAAGCTGGAAAGAACCCAAATGTCCCTCAATGGAGGAATGGATACAGAAAATGTGGTATATTTACGCAATGGAATACTACTCAGTGATTAAAAACAATGAATTCATGAAATTCTTAGGCAAATGATTGGAACTGGAAAATATCATACTAAGTGAGGTAACCCATTCACAAAAGAACACACATGGACTGCAGTCATTGATAAGTGGGTATTAGCTCAGAAGCTCTGAATACCTAAGACACAATTCACATATCAAATCATTCCCAAGAAGAAGGACGGAGAGGGCCCTGGTCCTGGAAAGGCTTGATGCAGCATTGTAGGGGATTACCAGGACAGAGAAGTGGGAGGGGGTTGATTGGGGAAAGGGCAGAGGGAAGACGGCTTATGGAACTTATGGAAAGGGGGAAACTGGGAAAGGGAAAATCATTTGGAATGTAAACAAAGAATATAGAAAATAATAATAATAATAAAACTTCCTAGAAAAAAATTAAAGCAAAAAATATCTAGCATAGTTTAGTTTACTCCCATTATGAAGAATTTCATAATTGGTTCAAGTTGGGAATTTTTCCAAGACATATGTCTTGCTGGAATTCAGTGAAATGCCAATAGTTATGGTGTTCCTGAAAAGTACTAAAGAAGTCATGGTAACGCTTTGTATTCTATATTGATGGTGTCAGGGGTTTATTAGTTGGTATCCCTGGGGTAATCTAATTAAAACTTGAAGAATTCCATTTAAAAGTATAAATAGTCCAGTTGGGTTTGTTGAAAGAAATTCTGATAACAAATCCAGGAATCTGTCACCTTTTTCTGCATATGTCAATTAGTGTTAGCCAGGTCAATTAGACAATTATCTCTCCACAGCTTGAGAAGTTACAGTTTTCTATAATGAAAGAATTTCCTATAAATTCTATAAAGAGAAAAATTCTATAAAGTGATTTTTACTCAATGACATCTAAAAACTGTACTCATCTGTGGATACAAATATTTAGAATTCAGTTGGAACTGCACTAGTTTAGTAATAAGTTGTAGGTTCCTTTCTAAGATCCATGACTTCACTAGCCCTGGAAAGTTCATTTGAATGAAAATGGCGCCCATAGCCTCAAAGGAAGTGGCACTATTAGGAGGTGTGGTCTTGTTGGAGGAAGTGTGTCACTGAAGTTTGGTGTTTGAGGTTTTAAATGCTCCAGCCAGGCCCAGTGTGACTCCCTCTGCTGCCTTCTGATGCATGCATAGAGCTCTCAGCTACTTCTCAAGCACTATGTGTGCCTGCATGCAGCCGTGCTGCCTGCTATAATGACAACTAATCCTGTGAACTGTAAGCCAGGCTCCAATTAAATGTTTTTCTTTAAAAAAAAGAAAGAAAGAAAGAAAGAAAGAAAGAAAGAAAGAAAGAAAGAAAGAAAGAAAGAAAGAAAGAAAGAAAGAAAGATTGCCATGAGATATATTACCCCAGTGATTCAGTAAAAATTCTTTTTGTATTTCCTAGTCATTTCTTGCAACCTGTTAGGGAATATTCCAGTTTGCATTTGATCTATTGGTCGTTCAAATCCAGGGAGCTTTGACAAGAGGGAAATCACAGTGGGCTTCGGAGAGATCGTTTCTGTGAGCAGTGCTCCTGAATCTCTTCAGTGCACTTGGTTACAAATGATTGTTCAAATGTCATTTTAGATCCAACAACCTTTGGCTCTGAAAGCCATATCTCCCTTCTGAGCTGAAGGTGGGCTATTTCAGAAGAGCCAGTCCCCCGGATGGAACTCAGGGTTCCATCCTTATAATGTAGCCCATTTCATCAGGAGCAGCCCATGAAGTGCTAATTGGCTGGTTTGCAGTTATGGGATCATTAGTTCCAACTGTTAACTTGATGCAATCTAGAATCAGCCAGGAAGGAGGGCTCAGTGAGGGGTAGTCTAAAGCAATTTGTCCGTAAGTGTGTCTGTATGCACAATGTCCTGATTGCTTTAACGGATGTGAAAAGATCCAGACTAGAAGTGGGCAGGGTTCCTCCCTGTGTGGGAGCCCTGGGCTTTATGAGAGTAGAGTAAGCTAGCTGAGTACTAAGCACACATGCAACCCTTTCCCCTGCTCCTTAATGTGGATGTCATGTGGCATCCTGTGTATGTTCCTGCAGCTGTGACTCCCCTGCTGTGATCGACTGTGACCTGGATTATGAACTAAAGTAAGCCTGTTCTCCCCTAAGTTGCTTTTCTTTGGGGTATTATTTTATTAAACCAGCAGAAATGAAGCTAGGACACCTTGCATAATAGGACAAGTCTTGGGCTTTCCTGTTATCTGACACACAGACTGACACTTTAGTGTGCAACGGATGAAGCCCAATTCCATATGTCATGTAAGGCCTACTGCTTCACCACCCTGTTGTCCCCTCTCCTTCAGTGAGCACTACTTAATTGATGTCATTTGCTTGAGGAAACCATACCATAATACCCTGCTTTTGATTATTCTTAAATAACCCTATCTCAACAGAGCTCAACTTCTTCATCTATAACAGTAATGTTTGGAAAAATTATCAAATTCTCTGATCCTGTCTGAGTGGATACATGGTATCTTTGGGACCTGATAATTCCTACATTTGTATGTTTTTGACTTCTCTACTATATTCTTCCATTCTCAGCTACTCCCTCCACCAACAGATCACAAGAATGAGATAATCAGAACTTCCTTATGCTACAAATTTGTAAGCCTGGGTTATGATCATTTGCAACATGCTGTAATGTTTTGTGCCTACCCAAGCATGAAATAAGATGTAGAGGCTAGATTTAATACCATATTAATATATAGTAGGGATGTAAGTTTATGTGTGCAGTTACACTATTAGGCCCAGCAAATAACATTTCACCATATTCATCTAATTGCTCTGGTTCTTACAATCTTCCTCCCTCCTCTTATGTAACAATCCTCAGGATAAGGGGCAAGAATCAGATGCCCCACTTAGAGTTAAGCAACTCATAGCTCTTATTCTTTTCAAGCTGACCAGTTGTGGGTCCCTGTATTGATCATTACTTGAGGGGGGAAAAGTTTCTTTTATGAAGTCTGAGAAATTTACTAATCTGTGAGGATTTTGAATCTTTAGATATCTGTGTTCACATGAGTGATCTGATATCATATCCACAAATCTGTAGTCATATTCTGTTGCTAAAGCAGATCCAACAGGTTTGACTTAAAGAAAGTGTCCTTTAAAAAAGGTATCTTTTATTTCTTTGATTTTCTGCTAGTGCATATTTTGAATTTATATTTGAATAAAATAGGATAAATAGTTGTTTTCTCAAGAATTTTATTTTATTTGCAAATAACACTTATACTAGTCAATTGTATTAATATATGTAAGGATATTTTTCCTGCAAACATAACTATATATATATATATATATATATATATATATATATATATATATATATATATATATAAAGTGTTTATCCAAGACATAGCATCAGTTTCACTTGATAGAAGCCTCCTCTCAAAAGAATGGAGAGAAATCTAGATTTGATGAGGGCAAGTCAAGGACTGTGAAGTGGAGCTGTCTTAAGCTGATCTACAAACATTCACAGGGAAGCCCACATGTAAAGGGAAGAGATGTTTTCGTGACCTATTTTTTCCTCTCGTTTTATAAGAGCCTGAAACTTTTGCTCCATGGGGATTGGATTCTTTATCTGCAAAGAAAGAATTGGATGAATCTACTTTTGCTCTCCTCTTTCTCTTAGAAGGTCTACCACTGGAGACATGAATTCTGTAAAAAGGGATTCCCAGGAGAAGAGGGCCAACAAGAGCAGAAAAATGGCAAAGAAAGAAAGAAAGAAAGAAAGAAAGAAAGAAAGAAAGAAAGAAAGAAAGAAAGAAAGAAATTAAAGGAAAGGAAAGGAAAGGAAAAAAGGAAAGGAAAGGAAAGGAAAGGAAAGGAAAGGAAAGGAAAGGAAAGGAAAGGAAAGGAAAGGAAAGGAAAGGAAAGGAAAGGAAAGGAAAGGAAAGGAAAGGAATCCTGCCTTCCAAGGGGCCTAGATGTGGCACAGGACATAAAAACAGAAAAGTTGGTAAGACGGGTCTCTGACAGAGGCTTCATATTTGAGTAGGAAAGCTTATTAACGTCTTAACTAGAAAGCCAGAAAGATGGCTCAGTGGATAAAGGTGCTAGTCATACAAACATGGTGACCTGAATTCAACCCCAGAACCCATTTAAAAGTAGAAGTAAGAACCCTCTCTCCACTGTGTTGTCTTTGACCTTCACACATGCACAGTGGCATGTGTATGTACATACATATATGCATCATACGCACTCATATGCACAGTAATAAATATTTTTCTTAATAAGTGATAAACTAAATGGGAAGACCCCAGTGAGAAATTTAAAGTGGGGAGGTGATATGTCTTAAACTCAGATGATGTTTCCAAGAGGATTTGAGCCCCCATATCTAACAAAGGGCATCCATTAGTTTGTAGAATTGAGGGGTAAGAAACTCATGTTTTTAAGCTTTGATTCCTCAAATATAAGCATGAGCAGTATTAACACTGGATTTCCAAAGATTCTCAAAGAAATCATACAGAAGAAAGGCTCTTCAGCTGACAGGGGTAGTGAGGGAGCTGATGTCCTCCACCTCCATCCCACCCAGGGCACACGTTCCAAACAGAGCTCAGCCTAGGGCTCTGTCTCTAGAATTATTGCTGAAGTTGAGCAAAGTCACTACATATCAATTCCAATTCTATTTGCAAATGCTTTCCCTCCCCGTCCAGAAGCCCAATAGGCAAGTCTCCAAAACATCCATTAAAATTTACCAGAATTGAAGACCTTTGAGAACAAAGCCTACCAGCGAGGCGGAATAGACTTGGATAAAGTTGACTTGAACAAACATGTAGGTTTGAAACAGATGAGCTTGATGACAAGTCCTCAATTGCACATCTGGACGTGCCAGCAAGGGGTAACAATTTTCTGCTAAAATATTAATGGTTGGTAGATCAACAACACGAGGCGTAGTCTGCTGGCTTTATTGCATTTCACTGTCGCCGTCTCCACAGGGTATTTCTTCCTCTGCTGTCTAGAGAAACAAGACACAATGGAGGGCTACTGTCCATTTCTTTCTAAGTCTGCTTCAATGGCCTCATTGATGAGCTGCACGGGGCTTTAGGAGAGAGTTCCCGCCATGGACGTCATCAACAGCTTGTATGTCTAGGTGTGATTAACTATTTTAATAGGACAGCTGAGAAAATTTTGATGTTGAAGGTTGCACTTCAGTGAGTGGCCCTTATATAGCTATAATATTATAAATAGCATATATTTAAGACAGCATCCTTCTAGAACTAGGAACTGTCACTGAGTACAGCAAAGGAATTATTGGTGTTGCTGACAGGTAAATGAGGCTCCAACTGTATCTTTGCTGTTTTGGTTTTGTTATTGTGAATAAAAACATCAATCAGCAGTTGTATCAGAACTACATCCATTCTTCATCTGAAAGGCAGGTTGCCACAAACCACAGCTATGAATAGTTGTGACAGCAGTTTGTGAGAATCAAAGCACTAATTGGCATTGACGGTAAAGAGTTTCCAATAAGGGTTTTATTATTTGTCAATTGTGTGTTTTATTTCCTTTCAATTAGCAAAAGGTGTAAATGAACCTCTGTACAAATAAATTTGTAGGGTCGTGGGGGGAGGGAGGAGCTTGGTTGGTAAAGTGTTTGCCTTGTAAGCCTAATCATCTGAGTTCCATTCAAAGTTTCCACATAAAAATGGAAACATGCTGTATGCTTGTAATACCAGCACTTCAGAAACGGAAGCAGAAGGAACTGTGGGACTTTGGGCAGCCAGCAAGCCTATCAGGACTGCCAGAGCAGTGAGAGAGCCTGGAGAAGAAACTAAGGTTCAGTCAGGAGGTGGAGGCACACGCCTTCAATCCTACACAGAGGAGGCAGATTGAGTTCAGGACCAGCCTGGTCTACATAGTGAGTTCCAGGACAGCCAGGGCTATGAAGAACCTTTGTAAAATAAATACATAAGTAAATACATAAATAGATAAATAAATACTAAAATTAACAGCATGTAAAAAATAACACCCAATGCTGCCCTCTCTACACACAGATGTACACACAGTCACACACATACATACACGTGCACACACATTCAAAACCCAATAATTAATTTTCATATATGTGCATGCATATTTGTACATAATGAATCAAGCATTGGTGAGCTGACCGTTAAGGGCCTGACTATGCGATGTGGTTTGTGTGATCTATGAAAAAGCAAACTCTGTCAAGCGATCAATAACGAAGGGCAGAACGAAAGACTCAAAGTCTTAATACATAGAGGAACAATGTGTCCATCACTCTGGGGAGAGAGGCATGAAAAGCAAGACCAAGGCTCAGGTGGGCAAAACATCTCAGCTCACCTGGTTAGCGAGAAAATCAGTCAGAAGTCATGCCCACTAGTCTCCGCTGACCACCCAAAGGGCGGCCTCCTTCTCTCACTCTGTTTTGCTTTGACTACTGACCAGGCAGACAAGATGCTCTGAGTGTGGGGAATTAAGACCATGGGCTTAATGAACCGAGAACCAAGAAGAGACGTTTCCTCCCCAGCTCACTTCCCAGACCTTTCCCATGCATCCCAGAGTCTTCCCAGTGGAAATCTGTCCACATCTGCAGACCTGATGAGTAAAGGACAGGACCGTGACTGAGGCCAGCATTCTGATGAGAAGCTTCGTACAGATACACGAAGGGCTAGAGACGCGGTTTAGTCAGTAAGCTGCTTACTTTGCAAACTGGAGGTCTTGAGTTTGATCCCCAGGACCCAAAACAGAAAGTTGGGCATAGTGGTGCACACCAGTAATCCTACCTGCAGAGGAGGCAGAGACAGGTGAGTCCCCCGTGGCTCTCTGGGTAACCAGCCTTGCCTAGCGTGCAAACTCTACTCTAATGAGAGACCTTATTTTAAAGATATGATGCATAGCCCTTAAAGAATAAAGCTGGGGATGTCCTCTGGCCTCCACATGCACACAGGTACACAGTTTCACAGACACACACACAGACACACACAGACACACACACAGACACACACACACATTCACACATGCACACACACACGCACGCACACATACACGCACACATGCACACACATGCAAATGCACACGCACACATATGTGCACACGCGTGCATGCACATGCATGCACATATATGTGCACGTGCACATGTGCACGCGCATACATGCGCACACATGCATATACATGCACACATGCACATGCACACACATGTGCACACACGTGCACATGCGCATGCACGTACATGCACACACGCTCATGCAAACACATGTGCACACACACATGCACGCACACGCATGTACACGCATGCACATGCACACACCTATATACACAGATACATAAGCGCACAACAAAGATACACACATACATGGCACACAAGCCTCATTTAAGCATGCAGATCGCAGTGCACTTTGCCGCCCCTCCCCCTATACAGAAGTGGAACCTGTAATTTGGATTAAATGGGAATAATCATAAAACAAAAGGTTATTTAGAAATGACCTCCAACAGAACATTCTTTTCCTGGAAATAACCACGCCCCCCAGGCCCAGTGAGGACGTAACGGGAATTGATTAATTAAGCGGTGCCTTCATGAGCCAAAAGACATAGGCTCACAGCCACACGCTTCTGTCTCCCGGGGTTGAATGGGATGGTTTTCACGTTCCTTCCTGGTGCTGCCATTCCTTGACCCCAAGGAACAGCAGAGCAGAGATCTCTCTGAAAGAACCGTAGATCCCACGAGAGTCAACTCAGTGAATGCGTGTTTCTGTGGGAATTGTCCAAATTGACTCCCTCACGACTGGTGATCTGGGAATAGCTGGAAAACGGAAAAGACGAGTCAATCCACCTGGTGTCTCCTCACATGCTGCTTCATCCTCCACCTAACCAGCAACCTCCAGCCGCACTGCACACAGCCAGACATGCCGTACTGAGGACGTTAAGGACCCCAGGCATTGTAGGGGGAGTATGTCAGAAATAGAGTTCCAGGCCGTCCTCGAGGCCAGCTGAATGAGAGAACCTTCTCCAGAACCCCTCTGGACTCCCTGCTTGCATTTTTGGGTTTAAGAAGCCTTGCTGCCTTCATGACCCGCTCACCCTCCTCAGCTCAGTGTGACCGGCTGATTGCTCCTAGACTTCTGCTGGCCCACCTCCCAGTTTCCCTTTGCTTTAACCTTAACACCTAAAGCTGCGATCTTAACTTTGTTGTTATTCTTACAAGGACTGCTAATGTGTTATGAATAGTTACTCATGTTTGCACAGGATAAGACGGAGTCAACCTGGCAGGCACAACATTACTGTGTGCTAGGCCTTGTCAGGTCTTGGTACATGATTTCTCAGAACTAAAGGTTTTTAACGAAGTATCTATCACTTTCCGATAAAAATGTCGGTAGAGGGCTGGTGAGAGGGCAGAGTGGGTAAGAGCAGTTGCTGGGCAGGCCTGACAGCCTAGGGTCAGCCCTGCACACACATTGGGAGGTGGAAGGAGAGAACCAACTTCATGAAGTTTTCCTCCAACCTATATATACAAGCTCGCGCACGTGCACACGCGCACACACACATGCACACACACACATACACACAAACATATGCACACACACATGCTCATACACACATACACACATGCATGCACATGCACACACATACATACATGCTCATACACACATACACACGCTCATATACACATACACATATGTGCACATACACACGCATACATGCACACACTCACATGCTTATACACATACATCATACAAGTTACGCATACAGTTATAATATTTTTAAAGTAATGACAACAATATATTACTTCAGTTTTGTTTGATTTTATATTTGCTTGTTCATCTTGAGACAGGGTCTCCCGATGTAGCCCAGACTCTCCGTCCTCTGTCCCCAGCCTCCGAGTGCAGCATGTGCCTCAACTTCAGTTCTGTATTTACTAAAAATAAGCTGCAAAAAATAAATGTCTCTTTTAAAAAGGATATTGCACACTATTTGGGTAAAAAGAAAAGTTGTGCTTTCCTTTACCCTTCACAAGTACAACTTTATAAGGTTGGCATTTCTGCCCATTTTGTTCCCCAAACACGGGGAGAGGGAGGGCGTAGAGAGAGACGAGGGAGGAACAGAAGCAAAGTCTAGATGCAGAGCAGACACAGCTCTCGTGTGGCAATCAGCCAATACAAATTACTGAGCATGGGAATATTTTGATCTGATACTGATAACTCTACAACCTCCTCGCTCCTGGAAGCTTTTGTGAGTTTGTAAAAGGTGTGTGCCTGGCTAGTTTTATGTCAGCTTGACGAAATCTAGAGTTATCTGAAAGGAGGGAATTTCAAAATGCCATCATCAGATATGGCTGTACGGCATTTTTAAATTAGTGATTGATGGGGGAGGGCCCATCCCTTTGTGGGTGGGGCCAACCTAGTCTGGTGGGTTCTATAAGAAAGCAGAATGAGCCTGCCATGGCAAGCCAGCCAGTAAGCAGCGCTCTTCTGTGGCCTCTGCACCAGCCCCTGCCTCTGGGTTCCTTCCCTCGGTGCTTGTGGTGATGAGACTTTATACGGAACTGTGAGAGAAATAAACCCTTTCCTCCCCAAGTTTCCTTATCTATGTTGTTCCATCACAGCAATTGTAGTCCTAACCAAGGCCAGGTACTATACATATTCTTTGCCTAAGGCAAAGTTTTGTATCTAGTTCCATATTTCACCACGAGGGGGCACTGTGCCAAACTTACAGAACGGAGTGTCTTTCCGATTGTGTCACGGCAAGTTAAGGCTCCAAAGTGAGAAGCTTCAGTTGGGTATTCTACAAGAAGGATGTGAATGAATCACTTTTTCTTCTTCAGATCCAGGAAATATGAACTGACTGAATCTCCCGCTATATCCTAGGCTGAACGTTATTATCCAGCCCGCTGGCACTAGCAGCAGCCTCCACTTTGAAGACCTCTCTCAGCATTAATGAGCTGTATTGTGTACTAAGGTTAAGTGTTCTCTTCTTCCAAATGGAAGGGGCAGGAGGAGAAAGAGATGGGAGAGAGAAAGGGGAGAGGGGACAAACAAAGGAGAGGGGAAGGAGGAAGGACGAAGGAGGAAGGGAAATGCCTGATTCTTATGTTTGATTGATTAATTGGTTGGTTGGTTGATTGATTGATTGATTGATTATAATGTTAATCCCTTTAACTTTCCACCTCCATTTTCATTCCCACCAGTCTTTATTTTTATGAAATTATTTAATGTTATCACTGTGGTAGGGGTGGTGTATAAGAGTATGTCCCGTCTCATTCTACTAACATGGGAGACATAATCCCATATACTGTCTCCTAAGTAAGATTTCAAATAAATAGTCCTGCCTTTTCTTTTTTTCATTCACTTGACTCTGATAAGAATTCAGCAATCACGGATATACAGTAATCATTTGCTTATTGACCAATCGTAAACTCACCATCTTGGCTTCAGAATTACAGCACAGCCAATATGCTTTCCGAAGGGGAAGGTTGTTGATATGAAACATATAGTATTGGAAGCCTCGAAGTCTAAGCCTTTAAAGCATGGGCGTGAGGCCCTTAGGTGAACCTGTTCGTCCCAGTCTTCCTTTCGGCTGGTGTAGCCAAGGGGCTGAGATAGAGTTTGAAAACCTATTAAACTCCACCAATCCCTGAGCTAAAGAACACACCAATCCCTGAGCTGAATAACCCACCAGTAATCCAGAAAAGTTTACATATTCATTTAAGAAGAAACTTCTGGAAAGCTTTGTGGGCACCAGGAGACCCTCATGGCACTGTCTTCTAAGGCGATTACTTTCAGAACAGCCAAAAGCCCCTTGGATACCCAGTGCCAGGCACACTGCCCAAAGGATGCCGGAAGGTCCTGTAGTCTAGAAGAACTGCACAAGAGAGGAGATGGCTGAGATAGCAGCTCACATTAGGACACAGGTGGCAGTGTGGAAGAGGGACCCAGCAGCATCAGCTGACATGTGACGGACTGCTGTGGGTAGTGGGGGGAGCTCTCGTTCTCTTTGCAAATTCTCGTGCTCCTGGGACTACATAGCAGCACTGTGGGAAAGTGATTAAGTTCGGGGGTCTAGCCTTGGGTAGAGAGCTTGGTGCTCTGAGAAGGAGCCAAATGGGGGGGGGGGGTTTCCCCTGCCAACATATGAAGAGAAAGAGAGTGTGAATTGGGGCCCAAAGTATGCTGCCATCTTTAACTTAGACTTCTTGCCTCCAAAACTATCAGAATTAAGCTGTTCTTGTCCACAAGCTGCCCAGGCCGTGGTATTTTGTTACAGAAACAGGAATGAAATAAGGCGTGGACGTTTCCTCGTCTTGCTCTGTTCAGTGAATTCCTTCGAGGCTCCATCTCTTCTCTCCAGTCACTCCATCATCCTGGTCTCTGCCCCGGGAGATGGAAGCTCCGTAGCTCTCTGTGTCCTGAGAGGAGGAGAGGAGAACGAATGTAGATGAGGAGCCCGGTGGTCCCCTGTTGATGTGGACACTCTGTAGAGCAACTCCACACAGCTTCAGAAAGAGCTCAGTATAAATATGACAGCTCTGAGGGGAAAGGTTTCCCCAGTGGAGGTGTCATAGCTCTGAAGGGAAAAGTATCCTGCTGGTCAGGAGCCAAGAAAGACTACAAAGTCGTACTGCACAACACACCTCACTCAAGAGATTTCTTGGGAGACACACAAGAGGGTGGCTGCATCTGCCGGGGCTAGAAGGAGCAGGAACCTGAGCAGGAGGAAGGTTTTATATAGGTGTGGGGGAGGGCCTCTAGGATGAGTATTTCCAGGGTGGGGATTGTTGGGCTTTCAAGTTCAGAGATTGGTGTGGTTTTGAGCTCAGGGACTGATGCATTTTTCAGCTTAGGGACTGATAGATTTTTGAGCTCAGAGATTGGTATGTTCTTTAGCTCAGAGATTGGTGGAGTTTAGTAGGTTTTCAAACTAGGAGGTGGGCCTAGACCTTTCACCTTATCTCAACCCCTTGGCCACACCAGCCAAAAGGAAGACTGGGACATACAGGGTCACCTAAGGGCCTCATGCACATGCTTTAAAGGCTCAGGGTCAAAAACCGGAAGAAAGTTAACTGGAGACAAGCTGCAGTCTCTCCTATGGTGAGCAGACAATCTGAGGGAGTTCATGAAGAGGTTCCTGGAAAGACTTGATTGGAAAATTGTTCCCCATCAGCAAGCATTCATTCATCATCCAGGCTTCTTAGACTACATCTAGATTACAAGTAATCCAAAACAAGTACTAAGGGTCCATTGCTGCTGCCAAATTGGCTTATTTTAGGGAAATGTAAGTTCTTTCCAGAACATCTTTATTCATTGATATGATAAAAGTTTCCCCCTTTCCTATTCATCAGGGAGAAATACTCTGACTGCAAAATGACTAAGTGTTTTTGGTAGCAAATCTCAGATGACAGCTTCAAGAAAATACCAGGGCTCTTCTTATAGTATTGTGACTGCTCAGGGCAGCCTTGGACACTTCAAAGATTTGGCCAATGTTTGTTTTCAGTCTCTGGAAGGTTCCCAGAGATCACTAGTCAGAATCTAGTTGACTGGACCCAAGAAAATAGTGCTAACACCTATCCTCAACTTTCCGTGCTATTTTCTCAAAACATGCCTAGCCAGACAGAGCTTGACAGTCTCCCACATGGGAAGAAATGATGCCTGGCCCAGAGCGAGATATTATGAGTTTATGTTGGAATCCGCCATTTTGTTTTGTAGAGAATATCTACCCCAAGCTAGCTTTCAATTCACTATGTAACTGAAGAGGGTGATCTTGAACTTCCGACCCCATACTTCCACCTTCTAAAGTAAGGGATTACACAGTTGCACCAGAACACCTAGGTTATATGGTGCTAGGGATCAAACTCAGGGTCTGGTCATGCTAGTCAAGAACTCATAAGAGTAAGTTCTTCAAATATGGTTTTAATACATGCAAGTTTTGAATAAGCCAGGCAAGGAGATATTATCCCATGTGGAAATAATTATATTAATAAATCAACACGTATAAGCAGACTAATATGAATAAATTCTTTAGAAACATTTTGTATCAGCACTATTAAAACATTTGCTATGTTATATCAGAAATCTTTAAATTCCTCTTATTAAATTACTAGCATATCACCCTTATTAAGCATAAAAATGAATCTATGTTGTTACATTTTATTTTATGTAAGAATAAAAAGGAAACCTTACATGACTGTATTAGTCATTGGCTCAGCATTAAGCCCCATGATTACAGATAATGGATGTGCTATTATAGACAATCAAAGAATAATGAAGTTTGTAAGGGTTTGAATCTGTTCCTAGTAGGCCAGGAAAATAAACTCTCTCTCTCTCTCTCTCTCTCTCTCTCTCTCTCTCTCTGTGTGTGTGTGTGTGTGTGTGTGTGTGTGTACTGAATGCCTCAGTGTGTTTGCTGTATGCCTGTGTGTACATTGAGGCATGTAGGTGTGCATGTGTGTGGATGTCAAAGAACAACCTCAGCTGTTATTGTCATCTTGTTTTCTGAGACAAGGTGTCTCAGTGTCCTGAATTTCATCAAGCAGGCTAGGCTGTATGGCCAATGAGCCTCCAGAATCTGTCTGTCTCTACCTCCCATGGCCAGACAGCCTAACCTGCTTGATGAAATTATCTGAAACTCATTTCAACTAGATGCCTATGGGAACCGATACAGATCTGAATGTCTTCCAGAAAAGGACATCGGTGGTCAGGAGTATAAAGAGAAATGGACAATGGTTAAGAATAAAGCATATTGACAAAGTTAAATTATAAGATAGGGAGAGTTTATGCTGCTTGTTGTTGTTGTTGTTGTTGTTGTGATGATGATGATCATCATCATCGTCGTTGTTGTCGTTGTTGCTTTAAATTAGACTCAGAAATGGAAAAAACATACAAAGGAAATGCAATTCCCAAAGCAAAGATATAGCATCCATCACAAAGCATATGTTCTTGCAAAAGAACTTCCCTCATTGAAAACAAACTTTTCCTAAGCATAATAAAGTTTTCTCCCATCAGTGTCAATAAATTCTTCTGATTCGTGTGTTAGAGAGAAATTGAATAGACAACACCCCTAATTTATAGAGTTTAACTTTCTTCTTTGCTGGCTTGGTGGCTGAAGTGTAAAGACCTGAGTTCAGGTCTTCACAATCCATGCAGAAGCCAAGAGCAGCAAGCAGTAGAGTCAGGGGAGGGGCGGAGGGCAGGTCATTGGTGGTCATTGGTCAGTCAGCCTCAGGGAGCCTCGGGTTCAGTGATGAGAGCCTGCCACAGGGGAGGAAGCAGGAACTACTCCATAACAGGCTCCAGTGTGTGTGTCACACACACACACACACACACACACACACACACACACACACACACACACACACAAAACACTAGCTAAAGAAAAGAAAGAGGTGTAGTTCAACAGATCAAGAATGCAGAAGGTTCACCAGAGGCCAGGGAGAGTTAGCCCCCCCCTCCCCGAACTGAAATTTAACAAAGCTATAAAAATGGCTCAGCAGTTAAGAACACTTGTTACTCTTCCAGGGGTCAGGACTTTGATTCCCTGCACCCACATAGCTGCCCACAACCATCCAGTTCCAGAGACCTAGTGCCCTCTTCTGACTCCACAGGCACCAGACACCCATGTGCTTTGTATGCAGGCAAAGCACCCATACACATAAAATAAGTAAATCTTTTTTTAAAAAATATCTCTTTCTCACCGGGCAGTGGTGGCGCACGCCTTTGATCTCAGCACTTGGGAGGCAGAGGCAGGCAGATTTCTGAGTTAGAGGCCAGCCTGGTCTACAAAGTGAGTTCCGGGACAGCCAGGGCTACACAGAGAAACCCTGTCTCGGAAAAACCAAAAACCAAAAAACAAGAAAAAAAATCCCTTTCTCAGCTGAATTTCATCATTGCCTCCTGCTAAGAGGCCGATTTTACCTCTCCCGCTTCCCCATTTCTAAAAAGCACGTCTAGTTAATCTATGCTGTCCTGCCATTGCATACTTCAAGGAAGAGGTTCCCAGCTTTACTGACATAGATCCCCAAATGAGGAGCAATCGTGCCACATCACCGGGATCAATGGACTTCACCTAGCAGCTGCATAACCTCCTGGCACGGATGTATGTTTTGAACTGATAAGAATTTAGATGAGAATTTTTGAGTCTTGAGGGTGACACCCATGGGAAGCTTGGGAAGATAGATGCAGTCTGCATTTGAAAGGAACAAAAATCTCTGATAGCCAGATACTAGGATTTTCCATGGAAATTGAATGTGACTTGTATTTCCCATGGAGATGTGATTAGTATCGTCGTCAATATTTTTAACGGGTTACTTGGTTGAAAGCACAGAAGTTCCCTCACCCTGAGGCCATCTACTCTCTTAAGATCTCAGAATTTAGCACATAAGAGAAGGGGCATCTTGAAGGGGGGAGGACAAAAGAGAAAAATATGAAAAGTTTCCCCCAATACATTCTCAGACAGCATTCTTAAGGAAAAGGCCTCGTGAAGATCAAGGTCAGATTCTGGACAGTGACTTGTAATCCTGCATTCCCATCGGGTGCTTACGGCTTCTCAGAACTCAACATGCTCACTTGCAATACTGTAAATCAAGACATTCCTGAATAAATGATACAGCTGCATAGACGCCGAAAGAAAGATGCTCCACTCTCCTTTCTGGTTACTGTGTGACTGACCAAAAGTAATTATTAAAGGGCAGAAGAGATTTGTTTGGCTTACAGTTCCAGGTCAGTCCATCACCAAGAGAAGTTAAAGCTGGAAACAGAAACAGAAGCCGTGGAGGAACATTGCTTATTGCTTACTGCTTTGACCAAGCTCATATTTAACCATCTGACTGGAAACTTCTTCAACTGAGAGTCTGCTCAGGTTGGGTAAACTTGAACATTAAAACTAGACACTATGTGGGCTTGGGCAAAGCAAGGCTCCTCCAGAGTTCTTGATGTGAAGAACAGTGACTGGCACCAGGCAATGGTGGCACACGCCTTTGATCCCAGCACCCAGGAGGCAGAGGCGGGCAGACTCTGTGAGTTTGGAGCCAGCCTGGTCTTTAGAGTGAGTTTTAGGACAGCCAGGGCTGCACAGAGAAACCCTATCTCAAGAAACAAAATAACAACAAAACAATTCCTGGAATCGGCTCCCTCCAACCTTCGTTCAAAACAACCAAGCTGTTAACTTCCATTGTCGGCTGTGCTGCAGAAAGCCAAGTGCTTGGTGTGTTTGCTGTGCTTCTGTGTGTGCTCAGTGTGTCTCTGTATAATTCTTCTGAATATGAAAAGGAAGCCAAACTGCCCAACAGTGGGGAGATGGAACCTGAAGAGTCCACCTCCAGTAGATAAACACCCAACAGTGGGGAGATGGAAGCTGAAGAGTCCACCTCCAGTAGATAAACACCCAACAGTGGGGAGATGGAAGCTGAAGAGTCCACCTCCAGTAGATAAACACGGTTCCCAGTGGAGTCATGGGGTCACCACCATACCTTCAAAATTTTTGACAAAGAATTGCTCCTGTCTAAAAGAAATGCAGGGACAAAAATGGAGCAAAGACTGAAGAAGCTGTAACCAAGAATTGTCAGAGCAAATGTCCTAGTCACATTGGGGACTGGAGACTAGCCGGAATTTGGAAGACATTTATCAGCAGGGTTTTGTTAGAGTCTATTTGGATACGCAAGCAGCTACCAAGCACCAACTGTATACTTAGCATTAGCCATAACAAATACAGCAGCGATAATATCGCCCCCATTGAGCTGTTTCTTTTGCAGTAAGGGTTGGGTTCAATGCATGTGATCCTATGCTGTGCTCATAGCATGCCTGTGAAACGGTGATCAATTTTGCATCCTCACTTTATATATATAGAAGATAAGAAGGACTAGATGATAACAAGTCACCAAAGATCATATACAAGTTTCTTTAAAAAGAAAAGTTTATTTTTAATGTGTGTGTGTGTGTGTGTGTGTGTGTGTGTGTGTGTAAGAGATCATGTGTGTTTGGGTACATGCATATATGTACACAGAGAGACAAACCTCACAGTTTCTATAGGAGCTCTTCACTTTATTTTTTGAGGCAGAGTCCCTCATGAGGACATCTCAAGCTCATGGATTAAACTAGGCTTGCTGGAGAGAGAGGCCCTAAGTCTCTTCTCTCTGCTTCTCTCTTGGCACTAGGATTACAAAAATGCCCCATACTGCCTGGGTTTTTGTTCTGAGGATCAAATTCAGATCCCCATGCTTACACAGCAAGCACTTCTCTGACTAAGCCATCTCTCCAGTCCCTTTTTTAAAAGATTGTTTTTTCTTTCTTTCTTTCCTTTTTTCTTTCTTTCTATCTTTCTTTCTTTCTTCCTTCCTTCCTTCCTTCCTTCCTTCCTTCCTTCCTCTCTTTCTTTCTTTCTTTCTTTCTTTCTTTCTCTCTCTCTCTCTCTCTCTCTCTCTCTCTTTCTTTCTTTCTTCTTCATTTTTTTTACTATTTATTGTCTGTCCCATTGATGAAATAAAGATATCTTAGATATATTTTCACTAGTCTATCCAATGTCCATAGCAAAACATATTCATATCAAAACCTGGCTTTTATAAGGGCACACTGTACGTTCATTGACTGCATAAAGACCCAGTCCACGTTCATTGACTGCATAACTGCTGTTTCTCTCTCTCTCTCTCTCTCTCTCTCTCTCTCTCTCTCTCTCTCTCTCTCTTGTCCCAGTTCATTGTAGATTCTTTTAACGCAAGAGACACATTCGACATGTATTGATATCCCAGCATACAATGAGTATTTCATAAGGTAGAATGAATTGAGAACAGAAAAAAAAAACCCACAGTCTGTGTCCTTCAGAAGTTCTCCTGGAACCTCAGCTAAGACAGGCTAATTCTTGTTAGACCTAAACTACCTTGGAAGAGACCAGCCTCAGAGATGCTGACTCTGAGCTCATTGTGAAGGGACACAAAGGAGGCCCACTTCCTAACTCCATCTAAGCACAGGAAAATATAATAATGAAGTCACCCATAAATATCTAATACCCCTCCTCAGAACAGGTGAGAAGCAGCTGTCCACAGCAGGGGTAGTGACGCCTGACAGATTCCCGTCCCTTGGATTACCCACTGGTTTCACAGACTTCATTTATCTAGAATGAATTCATATCCTTACACCGTTTCCTGATTACAGCTCAAAGCACATAAACTGTTATTGCACTTTTTAAACCCTCCATAGTCTGTATTTTTTTCCCTCACTACAATAAATAATTAGCCTGTCCTTTCTACAGAAGTATTTTGAGTGGCCCTTGGTTGAAGACCATTGACAGAATAAATAATTTAATTACTGTGAGTATATCATGAATTAGCTGCCTAAGGATCCCTAAAGTCCCTTGAATGTTTTAATTCCCCGAAGCCATTAGAAGAGAAATTCATCTCCTCATTGCTTCTCCATCAAAAGAGCCAGATCCTCCTACCTTCAGGCAGTTCTCAGGATGCTTGTATCAACAGCATTTAGTCATTTAAAATAAACCCCATACATCAGGGGAATTGATTATGAAAACCTTGTGGGTAAGTTAAGTTATCAACCCAGCTGTGCTATACATATGTATGTGTATTTATTTATTCATGACCATGAAATCATAGCTTATACAAAACAAATTTAAGTTACATCTCTGATTCATAGCCAGCTACATTTGATAGATAATGATAGATAGATAGATAGATAGATCTAAATTTCAAATTTATTTAAAAACAAAATGGTAAGTGTCTCTGTATATTCCCTGTTACATAAGCCCAAAGAAATGACAATAAAGGAGCACAGGGAAGGAGGGAGAATTTGGATGCAAAGGATGCCAATCACTGATTAGAAAATGGTGGGGACAGGTTTTCTTCTGTCTACAGCATAGAGAAGAAATCCAGTATAAACAGCTTATCTTCAATATGTGAGAAGTGACTGTGTTTGAAAGTCAAATCAAAACAGGGAGAAGAAAGATAGTGGGGGAGGGAAAGGGGTGAAGAAAAGGGAAGGGAATGGGAGAAAAGAAGGTGGCCAAGGGGGAGTAGAAATTTGCCCAAAGCAGGGCGGGTATTTTTCTTAGTTTCTAGGTCATATCAGTCTGGTCACTGGATTTTATGCCTTGAATAACAAATGTCTCCAACAGATGTCAAGGCTAAGACCTCAGGTGGTACTGCTGTTTAGGAGGCTCTGGAAACTTTAGGAGGTAGGACCTAGCCATAGCCAGAGAAAGACTTCTAGAAGAGGTTTTTGGGGTGTTTTGCTCTTTCCCACCCTACTTCCTGTCAGCCATGAAGAGAAAAATATCTTCTTCCACCTACTCCTACCACAGTAATGTTCTGCCCAAGCCCACAGGGCCAACAGAACCACAAACTTTCTGAAACAAAGATAAAATAAATATTTCCTTCTTTAAATTATTTATGAAAAAAATACTTGATCACAATGATAATAAAACCAACACAGTGGTATTTGCTCAGGTTAACCTTTTACCCTCCTATGACTCTAGAAGACAGAATTCATGCCTTTGGACATATATTAACTGGTACTGGCAGCCTTGTTTCTAGGCAGAAGCTTACAGGGACTGCGGCCTTGATCCTAAGGACACAGCTTGAACCTAGAAATCATGCTAGTGTGTGCACACAGCATTTAGTGTGAGAGTATAAAGTAGTTTTGCTAAAAGTTCACAGTCATTACAGTGCAAGGTCATTACAGGCCCAGAACGAGTATTTGACTCAGAGGAGTTCAAATTTGGTCCAGAAGTTTGAACTTTATCAATAATAAAACATCTCTGGACTCAGTTTCTCCATGACTGACTTCTGCCATCCTGGTGTTGACTATAATAGACATCCACACTCTCTCTGCCATCTCCCTGATCTTTTCATTCTATGTGCGGCACACATCAGCTTGAATGTGTCTGATGTCACACCTACTCTGTGAGGGTCAGGGCATTGAGGAGGAATTTGTATACCTCAACCAATAGAGTTGATCTCACTCTCTTATCTAGTATTCCAGGTCTCAGGAAGCCAACTTTCACCCTTTCCCTAGCCATGTGTACTTTGGTAAGCTGCCTGTGGGAACTGAGGCACGGGAAGCTTGTCTCATACTCATCCTTACAGGACAGACATCTGCCAGAGGCTAAGACAGATCTACAGACAAAAGCTCTGGAGTAGAATCAGGTTTCTGATGGAATAGCTCTGCCTGCTCTGTGTCCTACACTAGAAAATGCATTTGTTTAAAGAAAAGTAGATATCAAAAAAACCAATTTAGAAATGGGGTACACTCTAAACAGAGGATTCTCAATAGAGGAAATTCAATGACTGACAACCACTTGAAATGTTCAACATCCTTAGCCGTCAGGGATGATGTTTCAAATCAAAATGACTTTGAAATTCCATCAAAATATCAAAATCAGTAACAAGTGGCAGACGATGCTGACAATGGAAACACTCCTCCATTGGTGGTTGGACTACAAACTTGTACAACAGCTATGAAAATCAGTATGGAGGTTCCTCAGAAAACTGGGAATTGATCTGCTTCAAGACCCAGCTATGCCACTTGTGGACATATACCCGAAAAACACTTCGTCCTACCACAGAGACACTTGCTCAAATATGTTTACAGAAGCGTTATTCATAATAGACAGACACTGGAAACAAGCGAGATACCCCTCAACCAAAGAGGAAAACACGGTACATTTACACAATGGAGTGTTGCCCAGATGTTAAAAGATGACATCATGAATGTTGTAGGCAAATGAATGGAACTAGAAAAAAAATCATCCTGAGTGAGGTAACTCAGACCCAGAAAGGCAAACATGGTGTTTACGCGCTTATAAGGGGATATTAGCTATTGGGTAAAGGGTAACAATGGCACCTCCCACAGACCCAGAAAGGCTAGGTAGAAAGGAGGACGGTAGGGGGTACATGGAGAAGGGGAAGTCGATTTTGTGGGTGGACTGGGGGCAGGTGGGAATGGGAGCTGGAGGAATCAGGTTGAGGAAAGGGAGGATGGAGAGAAAGAGTGTGGGGAGAGACAACTGGAACTGGGGGGCATTTAGGGGTTGATACGGAAATGCCCAGGGTTCTACGCCGCTGATCCTAGTGAGGACTCCTACTAATGGAGGATACAGAGCCTGAACCAGCCATTCTCTAAAACCAGCAAGGCTTCCGTGGTGGGACTGAGACACCAACCAAACCAGAAAACCTTCGACTGACAATCTATCCTGCCTGCAAGACTCTGGAGCACTGGAGGCACAGAAGTTGTGGGCGTGGCCAGCCGGTGACTGGTCTAATTTTAGATTTATGCCAAGAGAGGGACCCGGTCCCTGACACTGCCTGAATGGCCAGGAACCAGATGCTTAGTAACCAAGAGACCTAGGATAGAGAGAACAGAAATCAATACAGTGATTCCTAATGACCTTCTGCTCTACGCATAGATCAATGGCTAGCCCACCCTGTCTGGTGGGAGCACATACAGAGCCCACAGCCAATCATTAGGTGGAGGGAGATCCCAAACCGGAGATCTCCATCTGGTCCCGCCCCTTGGAGCTCAGGGAATCCAGATGAGAGGGGAGAACTGTAGGAGCCAGCGGGGTCAAGTACCAGGAGAACACAGCCAAGCGGGGTTCATCCGGGATCACGGAGACTGAAGAGGCAGTCCCGGAGCCTGCATGGGTCTGTGCTAGGTTTTCCGCAGCATATGTGCTGTGGTTGTTAGCTTCGTGTTTTTGTGGGACTCCTAACAGTGGGAGCAGGTCCTGACTCTTCCACCTGCTCTTGGGGCCCTTTTCCTCCTATCTGGTTGCCTTGCCCAGCCTTGATGTGAGGGTTTGTACCTATTCTTATTGTAACGTGATAGTCAGCATTCACTTGATATCCGTGGGAGGCCTGCTCTTTTCTGAAGGGAAACAAAGGAAGAATGGATCTGGAGTGGGGAGGGGACTGATCAGGATGTATTTGCATCGAAAGCAAAATAAATAAAACAAATAAGATTTAAAAAGTGAGTTGACTTTCCTGTCATTTGCGATGAAAAGCATCTAAACTTAAAAATAAAATATTAATTTTATTAATGATTTATTTATTTACTTAGGGAGTGTTGGCGATCATAAAAAGAGAAATAGGCCTATGTTCTATGGGTGTTGTGGGGAAGGGCGTGCCTCAGCGGGCCCATCCCTTCCCCCTGAGGGACCACACACACAACAGTAGAGCATAGAATAGAGTTTATTTAGGGCGTGGTGAGGGGAGTTAAGGGGGCAGTAGAGGCAGAGAAAGGCAGAGAGAAGGAGAGAGTAGAGAAGTAGAGGCCGGCCATGACCTTGTGGAGAGAGGGGGAAGGGAAGGGGGAAGGGAAGAGCACAAGAGGGCAAGAGAGAACCAGAGAGCAATAGGATAGAGAATAAGAGAGGGGGAGGGTCAAACATCTCCTTTTATAGTGGGCTAGGCCTACCTGGCTGTTGCCAGGTAACTGTGGGGCGGGGCCTACCTGACTGTTGCCAGGTAACTGTGGGGAGGGGCCTACCTGGCTGTTGCCAGGTAACTGTGGGGTGGAGCTTAGACAGATCCTACCGGGAGTGTGCATGTCATGGAAAGGATAGCAGGACAGTTCTCAAGAGTCAGTGGTTTTCACCTTGCATTTCCCTCCTGCGTCTGCCATGTTATGGACCACAAGCTCGCTGCCTCCCCTTCCAAGTTCCCAGGCCCTTCTCCTCTCTCCAAAGGTCTCACCGGAAGAGTGCTAGGATCTCAGGCTGTGCCTTGGCGTTCAGCTTTTGCACATTGGCTTGGGGTACGGAACTGAGATCATGAGGCTTTTTGCCGGTTGCCTCAGTCTGCTGGCCTTGGAATGAAAGTCTTAATATCATCTTCTGTGGAGGGAGAAACCAGTGCAAATACAGTCAAAGGGACTACAGCCGGAAATGACCAAGTGCAGTTGCTTTGCTTAATGCTTTCGTGATTCACATAAAATACCTGTCTAAGCAGATGGCCCCGTGGTTCCGGAAAGACCTAGGCAGGGCGGGAAACATCTTTGTCTTCAGTGAGATGTTCATCTGGATACCTTTTATTACTCCCAGCAGTAGTTGTTTGCCCCTAAGGGTGTGCTAAAATAAAATTAGTTAGTGAATAATGACCCCTTCTTAATTCACATGCCTTAATGATGTCAATTTATTTGAAAAGCTGGCTTAGAAGGTCATTGTGCCAAGGTAGGTGTAAGAACGCTGCCACACAGTGCCTTTTAGGACCCTCCGCCCTCTGCACACACATCCATTATCTCCTAATTAGACAACAAAGGGCCTTCTGAAATGCCCCAGTTAGACATCATTACCAAACATTTGGTCAGTATTCACTACATTAACGTAACTAATTATACAGCCACCAACCAGGGACTGGTCTACAAATCCCTTTGCAAAGTGCCCTACGTCATGCCAGTTAGCCCCTCAGTGATAGACCAGGTTACTTCACATGAGATTTGCATAAGAGTAGTTCTCTTTTCCTCTTTGTTCCCTGAAGATCTAAAAGGAGACTAGATGACTCATGAACTCCTGGAAATTGAGTTTCTGACTCAGCATGAGATCCTTTAGCCTGGCACAGGAATCTAGAAAAAAAATATTCATGAAGCATGGATGGATAGGAACTGTGTATGCCAAAAGAAAGAAGAATGATATTATTAGACTCTGTGTGTGTGTGTACATATTCATGCAGAAAATGCACACATGTGAAGGTCAGAGAACAACCTTGGGTTGTCATTCCTTGCTCTTGCCCCTTGCTCCTTGCCCCTTGCCCGTTGCCCATTGCCCCTTGCCCTTTGCCCTTTGCCCTTAGCCCCTACAATAACTAACACAACAGCCTTTGGAGATGTTCCTGCCTCTCTCTCCCATGTTGCTATAGGCGAAAGTGGGGTTGCAGGTACAGGTTACCAAGCCCAGTTTTATATGGCTTCTGAGGCTTCAAACTCAGGTCCCCATGCATGTCTGTGCAGCAAACACCTTACCCACCAAGCCTGTGAGACAGAAACAGGAATTGTACCCCACACATAATTCATGAATGCTCATCGCCAACAAAAGTGCTCAGCCCTGTGCACACAAATGCTCAACAAATGTTAGCATATGGTTTGTTGAAAAGGATTATGGCAATCTGTTAGAAAAGTGAACATGAGTGTAAATAAGCGAATTCTTTCATTTATACTCACTGAAGCCTAAGTACTGCTAAAAAGGCAACATTACAACAAATTTAGTTAAAGATCTAGTTGACTTTTATTTGAGATTCCTGAATTAGAACAGACTCTGTTCTGTAAAACAGAATGTAAACTCCACCAGCAAGTCCCTCTCCCTCTCCCTCTCCCTCTCCCTCTCCTTCTCCCTTTCCCTCTCCCCTCTTCCTCTCCCCTCCCTCTCCCCCTCCCTTTTCCCCTCCCCTTCCCCCTCCATCTGCCTTTTCCCCTCCCCCCTCCACCCTCCATCTCCTCCTCTCCCTCTCCCCCTCTCCCCTCCCCTCTCCCTCTCCATCTCTTTCCCCCATCCTCTCTCCTTTCCACCCCTCTCTCTTTCTGTCTATATGTGCATGTGTCTATATGTGTGTGCATGTGTGTGTGAGTGGATGTACAAGCATGTATGCACACATGTAGAGCATGCAGAGGCCAGAGATCAACTTTGTGTATCTCTCCTATGTATCCATCTATCTTGTCTTTTGAGACAGTGTCTCTCATTAACCTTGAACTCACCACTTAGGCTAAGCTGGCTAGCCAATGAACCCCAGGGATCCTCCTATCTTCACCTCCCAAGCACTGAGTTACAACTCTATGTCATCAAGCCCAGTTTCTTTGGGAATCCCACTCAGGCCCTCAAGCTCGTATGATAGTCTCCTTACCAGATGAGCTGTCTCTCTAGTCCTAACATGAGTCTCTTAATGTGAAAGCTTGATTAGGAGTGAGTGAAGGTAAAGAAGAAATACTGTGGGCCTGGCAGATCCAGCAGCCTTTCCAGGCAAGGTGTTATGGTGGGAATGGTTAGTTGCTGTTTCATGGTGGAGAGTTGGTTGGCCTTTCAAGTCTTAAAATGAACAATAAGGTTATTTGAAGATCTGAAGGCTGTATTTCCCATGCAATAAGTTTCTAGAATAGCAAAATCTCATTGACGAGCCCATGGAATAATGAAGATACTCTGAGATGGGCATTCCCAGTCTCAGTGTAGAGGTTCGTCCAAAAGGCATCTTTACAGAGAACTTTCTTTTACCGATGTCAGCAGCAGACCTCTATTGTAAATGCTACTGTGAGTAAGTACTGTGAGGCCCTGTATTCACTGAGTGCTCACCATCTAGCCATGCAGGAAAACAAACCATGAAGAACAAAATGGAGGCTCACCTTAAAATTTCCCTTCAGAGAAGGGAAATTTGCACCATCAAGAAGCAAGTTGCTCCTGTGAATAGTGAAGGATTATGACGTAGGATTGTCATTTATGTGGGTTGGCTTTCTGGTTTAAGTTTGGGCAACTGCTTAAATGCCTTTTTAGAGAATAGGAAAAAACATTAAAGAGAGCATGGTGGTGACTGTCTCTATCAACCACTGGATTCCACTGTGTTTCTCAGCACTTAACAACCTTCTAGCTCACATCATAATCTGCAGATGTGTGACCACCCCATCACCAGTTCTTCCACTCACTTACTCCTCTCTTCCTAAGCACCCTTACAATACACAATAGAATCCAAAGATGAACCCAACTGTGGTGAGCAGGAAGTCTTGTTACCTTGAATTTAACCATGCAAAATTCTTGGTTATTTTTGATAGATAACCATAGTACGGAAAGTATGAAATAGATGTGAGTTTCCTGCCTCTTCACAAGACAACCATATGTTTATAATAATAAAACCAAGTCACAGATCAAATGTTGCCACACTTGGAGACCTTTATAGGTCACTAGGGAACAGCTGGGAAAGATTTTGAAAGATCACTAGAGATTCAATTCACTGACCTTTTAAAAGATCTGGTCTGGCATGAGACACTGGAGGAACACACAGGATTTCAGACACAAGATTCTTTTACTGAACACTGGCATTGGCCCACAAGTAAGCCTCAGACTTCTGTCTAGACAGAGGCCATCCATATAGGGATATACTTGGCTCTCATAAGTGAATGCAAAGTCTACAAAATATTTTAGGCCACCCAAATACCTTAAATATTGCTGAATTCACTACCAAAACCCAAATCCAATGCTCATGTCAATTTATGAGCCCCCACCTTTACAAAATGAAATGCTTCCTTAACATTGGTCTATCCTGATTAGGAAAAAGTACTACATTGATCAGATTACAGGGAGTCAAGTTAATGAGATGAAAACGTATAGAATGTGGCCAACCTGAACTCTCCAGAAGGTTGAACTTTTAATCTGGCAAATGATTATACCTAAGGCCAGACTTTCTCAATCCTTCCAATATAGAGGAACCCTCTGAAAGATTCTCAACAAAATGTAAAGCTTTATGGCCCAGCCAGGCATGGTGGCACATTCTTCTAGTCCCAGGACTTGGAAGGTAGAGTCAAAAGGATCAGGATTTAAGACCAGCCTTGGCCTCATACATTATTCAGAAGTAAAATATAATAATGTGGTATAGTCCATGATTCACATACTATACCTAGGTGGGACTTTATCTTATTTAACACAAGTAATATGTGTTTATTTAATCAATACTAAAGAAAAAGTTAAGGCAAATCAGTTTAATTTCACACATTAAGGCCATACTTTCATTTTCAAAAAGGATGGGCAATTTTTGAATGGTTTAGCAGACTTAGGGTGTGGCTCAGTTCATAGAATACCTATGCAGCATTCACAAAGCCCTGAGTTGGAGCCCCAGAAGCTAGGCACAGCGGTGTCCACCTGTAATCCTAGCACTGGTGTTGGTGTTTGGAGGGATCCATGTCCAATCTAGACAGACGGATCCAGCTACAGTTAGCGTTCTTCCACATTCTTCCAGATGGTTCTCAAGAGGACCCAGGCTCAGAGGAGCTCTCCAGCCCGTGTTCATTCTCTAAAAGGAAGAAAGTACAACTTGGTTTCACTCTACAATGTCTTCACTATTGAGACAGAGACATGAGGCTGAGTGGGCTCTGTCAATAAGGTGCTTGTCTCGCATGCGTGGGGAACTGTTTAGTCCCCAGATCCCATGTAAATAAGCCCATGTAAGTAAAACAAAAGGCAAAAAGCTAACAAACAAACAAAATCCAAAACCCACAGGCATTATGGTGCGCACTTTGACAGCCAGCCTATCCTGCTCCGGGAGTTCCTGATTCTTGAGAGATCTTCTTAGCAAAACCAGAAAGTATCTAGAAACAGTGTTTCATAGCAATGCTCTCTGACCTCTGGTTCTCACGAGCTTCCCACCTCCTCTCCCACAGTGTTTCCCTGAAGCTGCACGATAGAGGGAAGATGGGAGAAAGAGGGTGTGATGTAGATATCTCGGTCAGAGCCAGGGCTCAGCCCTCGCTGACTCCTTGCATTGGACAGTGTGTGAATCTCTGCACTAACCTCCCTTTACTGAAGATACTTCTGTGATGGGGACTGAGTGATGCACTAGCCAATGGGTACAGAGATAAATATTTAGAGGGCAGTTTGGCATTATGTCCATTTAGCAAACTAATTGTGGCAGGTTCGTTCCTGGGCCCTGTGAACCATAGGTTTTTGGCCAGATATTCAGCACCAGGAGTGAGTTTCTTCTTGTGAAGCATGCTTTAGGTCCAATCAGAAAGAAGCTGGTTACCACTTGAAATGCCACATCACCACTGCACCCATGGGCATGTCTTGCCAAGCCAGATATTACTTTATCTCACAAAGTTCGTCTCTGAACAAGGCTGTAGATAACTTTTCTCCCTCGGAGTCTGCATGGTACCTTGAAATGCTGTAAAATCTGTCCGTCCCGATCCTGTGACTAAACTAAGTGTCATCTTCATCGGTGGGGTCTTAACATCGAGTTCTGGTAGATTATTAAAAAAGAACAAATACCTCTTGAGTTTTGTTACCCTAAATCTCCCTTCATCTGTCACTCTTCTTGTTGCTGTGACAAAATACCTAAGAAAGGCTACTTAAGGAAGTAACAATGTATTTCAGTAGGAGTGTAATTTGACTACGGTTTGAAGATATAGTCCAGCAGACAGAACGTGAGGAACCTAAGTCCCACACATGACCTCTGCAGTCAGGAAGCAGAGAGAAACACTGCTGCTCAGCAGGTGTCCTCCTTTATATTCAAGAGGGGCAAATACAGGACTTGGTTACAGGACTGGGAAATGGCGCTAACATGGAAGCTTTCTTTTGTTCTGGACAGTTTTTTTTTTATTGTACTGAAAGGTGCTATGTCCTTCCAGCATAATATTTGGCTTGGCAAGACATGTCCGTGGGTGCCATGGTGGCATGGTGGTTTTAGTGGTTATCAACTTCTTTTTGATTTATATTCACCCCCAGGAGGGTGTCACTCACATTTGAGATGAGTTTTTGGTCTTCAGTTAACTCAATTTAGAAACTATCTCAAACACACTCCAGAGATCTATCTCCTAGTTCTAGATCTCACAAGCATAGAATTAATCTTAACCATTGCCCTTACAAAGGACCTAATATAAGTCAAAATAGATGAGGTAGCAACCTATATCAGCATCACTATGTCAACATACACTGTTTGAGAGAACAGCACTTAATAGAGTGATATGTAACTTTTCCCTTTGGGACTGGTGAATTTTCCTCCTAGATACTAACCTGCCTCAAGGAACATTCCTCTCTAAAAGTGACTCTTTTCTTTTTTTCTTTTTTTCTTTTATTTTTTCTTTTGTTTGGTTTTTCGAGACAGGGTTTTTCTGTATAGCCCTGGCTGTCCTGGAACTCACTCTGTAGACCAGGCTGGCCTCAAACTCAGAAATCCACCTGCCTCTGCCTCCCAAGTCCTGGGATTAAAGGTCTGTAATCCACTGCCCGGCTAAAAGTGACTCTTTTTAACAAATGCTTTTGTACTGTTTCTTAGAGCCCAATGGTTATTTCAACCAATCAGCACATTCATCTGCCCAATTTTGTGGCACAATGGTCTTTTTAATTTTGCAGGAGCCATTGCTGCATCCGTAAATTGCTTTCAGGAAGGATGCTAAAAGGAGTAAGCCACCTTCAATGACCCATACAGCCACTGATGAGCAGCTTCCATTGTAAATGTGAGCACATGGATTCTTTCCCATGAGCCCTTTGCTGTACTGATACAATGGGATGACTCGTGCGATGCCAGCTGCTCATCATGTCCTCATTTTATCAGAAATGTCTGTAGGTCTAGATGTAGACGTTGCCCCTTTCCTCTCATATCTTGAAAAGTCACCACCTGGACTCTCAGACACATTTGCAGATGTAAATTCTAACAAATTAAAATATAGGACATAAGCTGAACAACAACAGAACAGAAATTGCAAAAATATATGAACATGTGAACGTGAAATCTATATTTCACCGTGCCAGCTAACCTATAGAACTCTTATCATTGCCAGGTTTACCCAGTGCTTCAACTGGTTCCACGGAACTCTGAGCAGGCACAAGGATGGGCTAATCACTGGAATGTAGGAGACCTCAGTCAGCTGCCTGGCCCGGAAGGAGAGTGACTAGGAGCCATGAGCTAAGGGCCGGTGCATGAGCCAGCTCTCCCTCCCCATCTACCTGAGCCTCAATCCAGATCAGTCCAGATTTCTGCTGCTCACACATTATAACACTTGGAATAATTTCTCTCTACAAAGAATTTCCACTTCTTTAACCCAGAGGATTTCCATCCCTCTGCCTCATTAAATCTGACTCGTAAGGACTGCTGCCTTTCAGATGACAGAATATGTGGCAGATGCTAATTTATATCATCTCTTCATAGCATTATATAAATTTCTACACCCCAGTATTTCATTATTTATTTTGAATAAGTATCACTTTATTGAAACATTATTTATCATGAGAGGAATGCATTTGATGTATATAGTATAATAATTTTCTGTGTTTTTAGCAACCATCACCACAATTGATTTTTAAATATTTTTATCACATTATAAGTTGTGTCTCTTTTCCTTCCCCTCTGTGGTCATTCTTAGATGACTGATAATCTACTGTTCTCTTCTGTTTTGTTTTGTCTTTTTATGGATTTAACTGTCCTGGACATTCCATGTAGATGTTGCAGTAGGAATTATCAATATCATTATTGACCCTAGCTTTCTTCTGAAATATTCACATTGAAATCCCCAAGGTTTTTACATACTAGCACTATTAGATAGCACCACGGGTCTGAGGGAAGGAGGACAGCTTCCGAATCCCATTCATAACAGCACCAAGGGACAATCACAGGAAACAGCCAAACTGGGGACAAATCTTGTCTTAACAGCATCCTTTGCCGTAAAGAGAAGCTTAACAGAGATTAACACAGTATCATAAAATTCCAGTTAGCTATTGCTAACGTGTAATATATATCCCACATGTGGGAGATTCCGTTGCTGTAGCCGATATGGTATCCCAGGGAAACAATACTAGTGTGATCCCAATTAAAGTCCTGTCAACCCACTCCTGTCACCGCCAGACACCTGTCCCCAGCAGCTCCCAGAGTGCACCATGTTCTCTCGAAGCCCTTTGGGCTTCCATCCGTCAACACCGAGCACATCCATGTTTTCATCCACTTATCTCTTAGACGGACCCTCAGTGAAGGGATCAGCAGGAGCAGGAAGGCGACAAGATGGAGTGAGGGAGTAAATATGTACAAAGTGCATTGTATACATACATGAAACAGTCACAACTAATCAGTATGGTGCATATTTAATATATGTTAAGAAAAGCATTAGAAAAAGACTTACCTTCTGTGACCAACATGTTCCCCAAAGGCCCTTCTCCGTTCTGCTCCACGCTACCCTTCCTTGGCTCGTTCTTACTGTGCTGCTTGTCCCATATGTGTCATATCTCCCTTCATTCCCCGTCCTTACCCTTAGAACAGGATGTGTAGCCGTATCCTCTACATCTACACACTCTGATTAGATGCTCAATAAGTAGTTGCTTCTTAAAGAAATAATGATATGACTGAATAGAAGACAACAGTGCCAGCAGGGAGCAAATGCCTTTAGTCTTGGTATTTAAGAGGCAGAAGCACGTGGTCTCTGAGTTCAGGGCCAACCACGTCTACATTGAAAGTTCCAGGTTATCCAGGGCTATACAGTGGTCCTCTCAAACAGAAAGATGGAGTGAGTGAGAGAGAGGTGGGTATAGAGACAGAGGGAAGAGGGAAGGGAGAGAAGGGGCAAGGAGGGAAGAAGGGAAGCAAGGTGAGGACTTGCCTATGCTGCTTCTCTGTTTATTCTTCCAGCAGAGCTGAGACACAAACCAGACTGATCTGAAAACTCCTGGTGGTAACCCAACACTCCCTCTGGGAGCTAAAAGTGGAATGACAACATTTCTCCAAAGAAAAGTGATTCCTGGGCTTCCATTAATCTGCCAGAGGCTAGAGGTATAAGAATAACAGACCACTTGGTCTAACTTGGGCGAAGGAGCATTACACAGTTGCAAAGATCTGTTCTGTTGGCACCCATTAAACAAGAGGCCAGAGGCATCTGCATGCCCTGATGACATCACTTTGCCCTGCCTCTCACAATAGAGGGGAAAATGCCAGGGCAAGTTTCCAGTTTATCTAGACATAGCTGGGTAAAGGCCCAGTTTCTCTACCCTTCTCCCCATTGACACTGTGCTATTTTGATCCCCTGAGTTGTTTTCACCCCTATTACACTTCAAGCCAAGACCCCACTGCCTCCAGAGCCCAAGTTCTAGGAGATTGTCTGAGCAGGAGTCAGAGCCACTCTCTGTCCAGCTAATGCCCCAGAGTCTGGAATATCTGGGAAGGGACAGTGACCTTTTACGTTCCTTTCTTCCTGGTCTCAGGCCTGCAGAACCCACTCTTATGCTTTCCCTGACTCTACTGGTGCCCTGGTAAGAATTTGCAATCCGTTAGCTTTCAAGCCTTCTACTCTTGAGTCCAACTTCCTGTATCCCTACTGAGACCTCTTGGGATCTGCCTCCAGAGTTTCCTACAACAGCGCAATCAGGTGTCTGGAGGACAGGAGACAATGGCTCACCTGGCAGAGCTGTGATCCCGTGAGTGACATCCAGGGGAGACCTTTACATGAGCCACACTGGGGAAGAGTCTATTTCCACCGGAAGAGAAGCTCTGTTGGAAGTAGACCTGCTTTGCCCTTCTCCATCCGATCCTCTCTTCCCAAGAAATTCCCAATAATGCCTATAAAAGAGAGAGTATGAATCTGAAAACGAGGATCTAAACTTCACCTTGGTGACACCCAGCACAACTGTGTCTAACTCATGTGTCAGACCTGTGGCTAGGGCCTAGGTTTGGTTTTGGTTTGTTTTATGAGAACATCCACAGAAATGTTTGATCCTCTGATTGTTTCTTTGGTGTGTTTATCTGTGTGGGGATATTCATGTGGCTCTTGTATGTGTGTGGTTTTTGTGCATATGTACATGCGTGTATTGCAGATGCATTCATCTATGCCTGTGCACATAGAGACAAAGTCTGAGTTTGGATGTCTTCCTCTATGCACATCACCACCTTATGTTCTGAGACAAGTTCTCTCTCTGAACCCAGTTCCCCACGTTGACTAGACAGGGCAACCACTGTACCCCAAGGATTTCCTTGCCCCAAACCCCTGAACTAGGGATTAAAGTGCATGCATCCACACAGATGCAGAAAATCCTAACTAAGTGTGTCGTGTTTGTGAAGATAGTATTCCACCCATCGGGCCTTGTCCTCAACCGTTTCTGCCTGTTTCTTAATAAGAAAAATTGAGTTTATTGGTTTTGTTGTTTACTGTTGCTGTTGTTGCTGTGGTTGTTGTTGCTATTGTTGACATGAAGCTTTCACATTCAATTAAAATGCAAGCTGTATTTTAAAGGTAAAATGCCCATGCTGCTCCCAAATCAACAGGTAAGTTTATTCCTGAGCCCCTCGCTTTCCTTAGAATTTGTGTAACGGTTACTATTAAGGAAAATGTTCAAATGGAGACATGAATCCTTTCTAAGGAGCTCAGGCAGTCCTTTGGCTTTCTTCAGAGGCAATTAAATATAAACAATGAGTTTTACACTCACAGAGAAGACTGCAGGAACCAACTAACAGGCACATCTAAGAGCAGCTTGGAAATTGTACTGCTGGTCAAGACCATCATCTTCAGCTAGTGTGCTAGAAGGACACAGCAGGGTGCTTCTAATGGTGGCACAAAAGCTGTCTCTGTGCATTCTGGTTCAGAGCCTCGACCAAGAGTCATCATCAGGTGAAGGAGACCTACTCTCTCCCTCAAATGCACACCATGCCAACGGTTCTTCTTAGCTGAGCCTAAGTTCATACCCAAAATGCTAAGTGTAAGAGCACGTAGACATGAAGTAGAGCATCCCAGCCTCTGCATCAGGGAAGCAACCCAAGGGGTTGCATCTCACTAGAGGGTTCCTGAATGAAATAGAGGCAAAGAACCATCTGGAAAACTGCGTCGTAGGAGTTCAGAGCAAACAGCTGTGCTGTGCGCTCAGGACGCACTGGGATTCTTCTTGGCAGACAGGTCTGGAGTGATGAGAAGCGCTGGGGCCATTTTGTCATCTTGTCTCAGCAGAGACATCTCTTAGATCAACAGTTTGAAGGACTGAGCACTCGAAGCTCAGAGCCAAGGTGTGTGTTCATTCCGTGTGCACATAGGCTTCACACCCCACACCAAAATAGTTTTGACAACTTAATCTTCTAATTTCTTCCTAACAACTTTTACTTCATTTCTACAACTTCTTGGATTTTATCTGAGAATGAATAGAACAAAGAGTACCACCCTGCACCCAATATTCAAAAACACTAGAAAGAGAGAAACATTTCCTCCACCGGATTCCCTCCACCGACTACTCACATGAAGAAGTCTCAGCTGATATGGAAGTTGGCGAGTGGATACCTTTATATGTGTTGTTTTCCTTGTGGAACTTGTTTACATACGATTAACCAACTAGGACTTAGAGCGTCATGCAAATGCTAATTATTTACTTCTCATTTAAATAACAACAATTAAGACATTGTTTGAGCTGTTCGGGTTTGCATATGCAAATGATGTTTGCCTCAACTCCTGGAAACACACTGATCACAGCTGTATGAAAACTGGGGAGTTTATGAAATTTCCATCAGTCTCACAGGGTAATGCTTAGTTATGCGAAATTAATTAGCATTTGCAAATTAGGAGATGGTGATTTCATTCATTCGTGTCTACCTTTAACTTCTAGGATTTTGTGATTAATCCCTGAGAGAACTTGTGAAGGATCATCGTTTAATTTTAAATCAAATCATAAGACATTTAAATCGGGCTGCACATATGTGGTGGAGTTAGGGGACAAGCGTGCTTCTGGCAAGCATCTGGAGCCTTTTGATTGACGGAGAGCCATGATCGCTGAGGAGCCCAGGCAGTTTGAACTGGCAAAGACTTGCCCATGACTAAAACCGCTCCTATCTTCTCTCCACCTTTTTTCTACTTTCTGGAGCATTTTAAAACTGTGTGCTGGCTTTCTTATACTAAAATCACCAGACTTGTCTCTGAATTTTAAAATAAGCAGAGAAAGCCGTTACTTGGCCGCAGCAGTGACAGACAGCTGCTCTGGTGTCTGCTCTCATCCCCTTGCTACCAGGAACTATTTGTCCCTCTCTATAAAAAGCATTAGTGTTCTGCTTCATCTGTCCTTAACTCACATTAAGAAATACTTGCGCTGTCCCCTCTGTGGACATATATTGAGAGATTGTGGGTGATGGAAAATATCCAGGGTCTGAGAAGCTAGCTAGTTGGTAAAGTGCTTGCCTTGGGAATTTGTGAACCTGAGTTAAATCCCCAGAATCCACATTTAATAGAAGTGTGGAGGCTGAGACAGATGAATCCTTGGAGTAGACTAGCCTGCTTCAGGTTACAAGCCAAGGAAAAAACCTGTCTTACAAAGGTGTACTACTTCTGAGTTTGGTTTCCAACAACTATGTTACACAGGTGACAACTATCTGTACTTCTTGCTCTGAGGTATCTGATGCCTTCTTCTGGCCTCTCTGGGTTCCTGCACCCTCATATGCACACACAAACACACACAAACAAACACACACACACACACACACACACACACACACACAGTTAAAAATAAAATAAACCTTTAAAAGTATCATTTTAAAACTGAATGAGAATCTGTAGCCAGATAATACAACATATACAAATTTCATAAATTAGCCAATTTGTAATAACCGAAACCAAGTTGGCATTCATAACATTGTGATATTTCTATTGAATAAAGACTTTGGAACAAGTCAAGAAAATATTGAAGAGTGACATTATCAGATGTCATTTTTTTGTATTGATAAAAATAGAAACAAAGGGAACAAACACATCAGAAACATAACAGCTTTAATTCCAACTGTTATTTTTGTGGGAAGAGAAGAGTCTACCTTATTTTCCCACAGAGGATATGTTTCTATCAGTAGAAAGCAGGGCAAAAATGTATAATATCTAGCCGTAGGCATCCAATAAAAATATTTTGACTTTACATCTCCTTCAAAGACTTCTGTACAAAAAAAATCAGTCACTGTTCCAATCCAACATGCTGGATTGGAAGTTTCAGCAGCATCTGTGAATCCCTCTGGGAACGCATCAGCAGGAACAGGCTGCGATTTAACAACCAAACCAGCAAAGTAAATGACTGCAGAGAGAGCCCCTTTGGAAGGAGCAGCCTAACAGTATGGCACCCGGGTATCACTCAGACTGCTCCCTGGGGTTGTGGCTTTCTTCTAAGGAACAAACTGCTGACTACCACTGCTGCTACTGTAAGCACCCATGTCTCCCACACCCCATCTGCTGCTCCACTCAGAGAGATGGCCTCCACGCTTTCCACACACACTAGGGACTTTCAAAGCGCCTTTCTTTGCCCCTGCTGTTACTCCTCCCTGAAATGCCTTGTTCGTATTTCTGCTCTGGGAGAAAGCCTACTGACTCTTTTGGATCCTGTTTGCTCCTTGCTTTGAGAGGTATTTTTCTACACATCACCCTGCCTCTCCCAAGGCACTTAACAGTATACAGCTACCCATGGACCTTAGTGACAGTCTAAATTGTGTCCTCTCCACCCCTGCCCCCAAACCTTCATATGTTGGATTCTTTTTAAATCTACTGTGTTTGCACACGTACAGTGTACATACATAATTCACCTGTACACGCCTGGGAGCCAGGGAGGTTTTTAGATGTCCTATTCAATCACACACTACCCCATTCTCTTGAGGAGAGATCTCTCACTGAATTCAGACCTAGGCAGGCCAGCAAGACCCACCATTCCCCCTGTCTCTGATCCTAAAAAAAAAAAACAGTAACGTATGCGAAATGCTAAATCAGGTCATTAAACCACAATCCATTATTTCTGTAGGGTTTTGCTTTGTTTTTGTTTGTTTGTTTCGAGACAGGGTTTCTCTATGTAGCCCTGGCTGTCCTGGAACTCACTCTGTAGACCAGGCTGGTCTCAAACTCAAAAATTTGCCTGCCGCTACCTCCCAAGTGCTGGGATTAAAGGCATGTGCCACCACTGCCCAATATTTCTGTAGTTCTTATTCAAAGGTTAAGAGTCATACCTTGAGGGAAGACAGGATGGAGACACAGTTAAAAGATGGTCATCTGTAAATCAAAAAGAATGCCTCAGATGGCACCACCTGTGCTGATGCACAGACCTTGTAAGTTTGGCATCCCAGATGGAGAAAATCTGTCTCTGTGGTTTAAAGTACTTGGCCTCATGTGCTTTGTTATAGCAACCAAAGCTGACAAAGGCATCATTTCCTCTTCTTCTTTAGAATAAATTGATACCAAGTGCATGTATGTGTAAGTCTCACAACATATGCCAAAGAATTATTTATTGAGTGAATGAAAATGAACTCTGAAGAGAATAGAGAAATAAAGTTAAGACAGCAACGCAGGTGTTAAAGGTACTGCTGCAACTGCGGGAAAAAGATGAAAGAAAGAAAGAAACCAATGCTCTTTGCTAATTATAAATCTGAATTTTCAATTGAAAGATTAAGATGATGTAATGATGGAGGAGAGGAGGAGGAGAGGAAGAGGAGGAGGAGGAAGAGGAGGAGGAGACGGAAACATACTAGACTTCTAGACAGACTAGGAAAACCCTAAGACAGATTTCTAAGTCCTCTATTTTAGAAGCTATCCTCTTTCTTGCATCTAATAATTAATCTGGATTCACAAAATCTTGACTTACATGTAAAATATATTACCAGTTACTGAGAGCTAATTATACCTATGTCATAGAGCTAGGTGTTATAATTTTCTATGAGAACAAATAATTATGGGGGAGTCACTAATGAGTATCTTGGCTAGAACAGAGCTATCAGATGGTAGGATGTATGGGTGTATATTTATATTTATATTTCTTATGGCTGGGGCATGAGGTTGTGACTACTCATGCGGTGGCAGAATAGAAAGCAGAGATACACAGATGAAAGCAGGGGTTGATTATAGCCCTCAAAGGCCTCCCCTGGTGATCTGCTTCTACCAGAAAGGCCCTACCTCTCCTCCATAGCCTCTCTGAGCACACCATCTAGTACAGAACAACATTCAACACATGATAAGCCTATTGTAATGAGGAAAACATTACAAAGACAAACCGCAGCAGGTAGTAAGAGGTCTTTGAAAGCTAGCTCTGTTGAAAATGGGGTGTTTGTTGTTACTAAAAAGCCAATACTGCTAGACCTGTACCAGAGCTGTATATTAGCATTTAGCAGCAATACCATATAGTAGTTTCTTACAACTGGAAAGGCCGGGAAGTACTTAACAAAAGGTGTCACATTGCAGCAATATTGGGAAGTAGACAATGACATACAAATACAAAGAAAAAAATTGCTTTTGTCTTGACTAGAAAGAAGGCATATTTAGAAAATTTTGATAGAGAAGACATTTGAACTCTGTTTAAAAGACATTTTATAGATGTCGTAATTTGAATATGCTTGGCCCATGAGAAGCGGCACTATTAGGAGGTATAACCTTGTTGGAATAGGTGTGGCCTTGATGGAGGGAGTGTGTCACTATGTGCGTCGGCTTTGAGGTCTTCTATGCTCAAGATTGACCCAGTGCAGAAGAGAGCCTCCTCCTGGCTGCCTCAGTTACAGACTCTCCTGTCTCCCTTCATATCAAAATGCAAAACAGTCCTTCCAGTACCATGTCTGCCTAAACACTGCCACGTTTCCCACCATGATGATGATGAACTGAATCTCTAAAACTGTAAGCCAACCCCAATTAAATGTTTTCCTTTATGAGAGTTGCCTTGGTCATGGTGTGTGTTCACAGCAATGAAACCCTAAGGCAGATGTCCCACTAATATACCCCGAAAATCTCAAGGAACACCCCAGATGAGGGAGTAGAAATATTGTAAAATCCAGAAGTTGGGGAGGACTGGAGGAAGATTCTGTCTTCTGAACACGGCAGGACCATGGGACCCGTGAACTTCCAGCAGCCATGGCTGTCTGCACAATATCACAGTATGGCATAGAAGGGGTGAGGAGGGAAAGAAAAGGTTCCCCTAGCTGGGGAGCAATTGATACTAGATAACTATTGAAGATGACCGTCAACTTTCTGTAGGGGTGTGGCTGTTAGCAGGTTAACCATGTTCTGGTGGATGATCCCATAATCATGCACATGTATTGACAGCACTAATTGACTCAATAGGCTTGTCTTAGTCAGGGTTTCTATTCCTGCACAAACATCATAACCAAGAAGCAAGTTGGGGAGGAAAGAGTTTATTCAGCTTACAATTTTGCATTGCTGTTCATCACAAAAGGAAATCAGGACTGGAACTCAAGCAGGTCAGGAAGCAGGAGCTGATGCAGAGGCCATGGAGGGATGTTTCTTGCTGGATTGCTTCCCTTGGCTTGCTCAGCCTGCTCTCTTATAAAACCCAAGAGCACCAGCCCAAAGGTGGTACCACCCACAAGGGGTCCTCCCCACTTGATCACTAATTGAGAAAATGCCCCACAGCTGGATCTCATGGAGGCACTTCCCCAACTGAAGTTCCTTTCTCTGTGATATCTCCAGCCTGTGTCAAGTTGACACACGAAACCAGCCAGTACAATTGACCCCTTGTCAACTTGACACACAAACACATCACTATTAAGCTTCAACCCTTACTTTCTTATTCAACCCCAAGATCTAAATTACTTTAAAAGTCCCACAGTCTTTACATATTAAAAGTTCAATCACCTTAAAATGTCCAATATCTTTAAAATTCAAAGTCTTTTAAAAAGTCAAAGTCTCTCAACTGTGGGCTCCACTAAAATACCTTCTTCCTTCAAGATGGAAACATATCAGGGCACAGTCACAACCAAAAGCAAAACTCAAACTCCAATGGTTCAATGTCTGGGATCCAACTCACAATCTTCTGGGCTCCTCCAAGGGCTTGGGTCACTTCTTCAGCTCTGCCCTTTGTAGCAAACAGCTTGTCTTCTAGGCTCCAGCTGCCTGTACTCCACTGCTGCTGCTGTTCTTGGTGGTCATCACATCGTACTGGCATCTCCAAAACACTGCTATCTTCCACTGTAATTAGGCTTCACCAATAGCCTCTCATAGGCTCTCATCAGGGTGACAAGCCTCTGCTCCTATGCATGACACCTTCAAGTCCTGGGCCATCAATTGCAACTGAGGCTGCACCTTCACCAATGGCCCTCTGTGGCCTCTCACTGTGCCAAGAGCCTCAGCTGCTCTTCATGACCCCTTCATGCCTTCAAAACTAGTACCATCTGGGTGACTCTTACACAGTACTGAGTCCAGCCACAGCACAAAATACAACTGTGGCGATCTCTGGAACACACTCTCTGTGCTCTCAGAAAACACTTCCAAGAAGATTTCATCTCAGTGATGCTGGTCTCTTCTTAATCACCGCTAATTTCTTAGCTCCAGCTAACCAGCATCAGTAGTCCCAGTAACACAAAGGTTTGCTTTAGTGGTTCTGGTATCTTGTTACTTACAGCTGATTCTTCAGCCCCAGCTAACCAAAACCACAGAATCTTCACAATCAAAACATGGCTACTTTAATAGTCTTAATCTTCCCTGTGAAATTTCACAAGCCAGGCCTCTATCTTTTGTACTGTTCGTAACATTGTCTTCCAAGCTCCTACAGAACTTTCCACAGCTTTTCTAGCTCAAAGTTCCAAAGTCCTTCCACAATCCTCCCCAAAACACGGTCAAGTTGTCACAAGAATACCCAACTCCTGGTACCAATTTTTCTTAGTCAGGGTTTCTATTCCTGCACAAGCATCATGACCAAGAAGCAAATTGGGGAGGAAAGGGTTTATTCAGCTTACAATGCTGTATTGCTGTTCATCACAAAAGGAAGTCAGGACTGGAACTCAAGCAGGTCAGGAAGCAGGAGCTGATGCAGAAGCCATGGAGGGATGTTTCTTGCTGGCTTGCTTCCCCTGGCTTGCTCAGCCTGCTCTCTTATAGAAACCAAGAGCACCAGCCCAAAGGTGGTACCACCCACAAGGGGTCCTCCCCACTTGATCACTAATTGAGAAAATGCCCCCACAGCTGGATCTCATGGAGGCACTTCCCCAACTGAAGCTCCTTTCTCTGTGATATCTTCAGCCTGTGTCAAGTTGACACACGAAACCAGCCAGTACAAGGCTATAAAAAAAGAGAAAGAAATACAGAAAAATTAAAAAGGACATGAAGTTTGTTAGAAAGGCGATCCAGGAGAATTTTGGGGAGGTTATGAACATATCTACAAAAGTATCAAGGAATACATTTTAAAATAGTTTGCTAAAAGATGGATAAGTAAATCAAACAAATATTTTCCAAAAATTAGCATTTGTCTATGTGTTCATGTGTCTCCCTTTTCTAGCATATTCCATCTTTACCACTGAAGAATGAGGGATGCTTCTGAAGAACACACCAACCAAAGATCCTTTCTGAGAGATAAAAGGGCATACACCAAACAAAGGTGTGGAAGCACACATTATAATTTTTGAAGTATTTGTCATCTCAGTGCACCATAGAACAAAGGGCATTTGATCTAGTTGGAGAAAGAGTGACTGTCGAGAAAGGTACAGTCAATGAAGGGAAAACAGCAGTGAGCCTAGGACACCCAGGATGAATGGGAAAAACACTGAGCCTGGGAAACCAAGGATGAATGGGAAAGCAGTGATCCCAGGACACCCAGGATGAATGGGAAAGCAGTGAGCCTGGGAAACCAAGGATGAATGGGAGAACAGTGAGCCTAGGATACCTAGGATGAATGGGAAAGCAGTGAGCCTAGAACACCAAAGATGAATGGGAGAACAGTGATCCCAGGACACCCAGGATGAATGGGAAAGCAGTGAGCCTAGGATGCCAAGGAGTCAGCTTGAGTACAACACTATTTTAGGGTCAAAACTGAAAATATGAGCAGTGGTCAGAGCAAAACAGAGGAAACCCAGCATCCTTGGCTCCCTAAGAGCAAGGAGACAAGATGTTCTAAGAGTCAGACACTAATTATTGTTCCCATTATTTTTTACCTTGGTAAGTTTATGTTAACTTAATGACAACCAAAGACGTCTGAGAGGAGAGAACCCCAATTAAGAAAATGCCTCCATAAAAGTGGATTGTAGGCAGACTTGTAAGGCATTTTCCGAATTGGTGATCAATAGTGGAGGCCTCGCCCATTATGATGGTACCGTCCCTGGGCTGGTGGTCCTGCCTTCTATAATAAAGCAGGCTGAGCACATGAGGAGCAAGACAGTGAGCAGTACGCCTACGCGACCTCTGCATCAGCTCCTGCCTCCAGGTTCCTGCCTTGTTTGAGTTCCTATCATGGCTTCCTTCAGTGATAAACAGTGGTGTAGAACTGTAAGCCAAATAAATGCCTTCCTCTTCAACTTGCTTTTGGTCATGGTGTTTTATTGAAGCGATAGAAACCCTGACTAAGATACATGGGAACCAGTAATTGCCAAACCTTAACAACTCAAACCTCATAACCAAGGTTCATTTCTCTCTGATGGCAGCTTTTAGTCATAGTCCATCTTTATATAGGAAGTGTTCTGCCTTAACTTCAGAAACAAGCCTGAAGACACAGCCCTTCTCCTCTCTGACACACCAGTCTCAAAGTCAAGATAAGAAGGACCTACCTGATGTGATAATGTGATGTCATGTGATATGATGTCATATGATGTGGTATGATGTGATATGATGTCATGTGGCATGATGTCATGCGGCATGATGTCATGCAATATGATGTCATAAGATGTGGTGTGAGGTGATGTCATGTGATGCCATGTCATGTGATGCCATGTCAGGCAATGTGATGTGATATATGTACATGTGCATATAGATGCACATGAATGTTTGTGTGTATACACAGAGGCCAGAGGACAGCTTTAAGTCTCATTCTGCAGCAGGCCATTTTTCCCACTTTTGAGGCAGGGTCTCTCTGGTATTAAACTTGCCAATTACATTTGGCTAGCCAGGAAGCCCCAGGGATCTGCTGTCTCCACCCCCTAAACTAGGCTCACAAGCATGCACCACCTCGAAAGCATTTTTATTCAGGTTCTAGGGATCAAACCAGGTCCCTGTGCTCATAAAATGAGTAACTCGCAGGTGACTTGTCTCCTCAAGGTCAGGGCCTACAGAATTGGGCAGACCTAACTTCAAATGGTTCGTATCTAGTTATGCACCTAGAAGGAGCAAAAGACTGATTAGAATGTGCCAGTCTCTGCGACACTTAGGGATCCATCCCATATACAGTCACCAAACCCAGACACTATCATGGATGCCACCAAGAGCTTGCTGACAGGAACCTGATAGAGCTGTCTCCTGAGGGGCTCTGCCAGTACCTGACAAATACAGAGGTGGATGCTCACAGCCAACCACTGGAACGAGCACAAGGTCCCCAATAGAGGAGCTAAAGAAAGGACCCAAGAAGCTGAAGCGGTTTGCAGCGCCATAGGAGGAACAGCAATTTGAACCACCCAGTACCCCCAGAGCTCCCAGGGACTAAACCACTTACCAAAGTGTACACATGGAGGGACCCAGGACTGCAGATGCATATGTAGCACAGGATGGCCTTGTTGGACATCAAAGGGAGGAGAGGTCCTTGGTCCTGAGAAGGCTCGATGCCCCAGTGTAAGGGAATGCCAGTACAGGGAAGCAGGAGTGGGTGGATTGGTGAGGAGGGGGAGGGAGGATGGGATATTGCATTTTTGGAGGGGAAACCAGGAAAGGGGATAACATTTGAAATGTAAATAAAGAAAATATCTAATTAAAAAAAAGAAAGAAAGAAAAGATATAGCAAAATATACTGAGGGGAAAATAAAAAGAATGTGCCAGTCTTTATTCCAACTATCATATAATCCTTTTAGACAATGGCAGTGTTGACATTGTGCTAACATTATTGATTTCATGTTGATTCTGATTTTAAAAAAAGAAGCCTCCCCAAACCTCTGTTAATCCAGCTCTCGAAGTAGCAGCTCCTCTCCCAAGATACTAGTAAAATCATCCCCGAGATATGAAGGAGGTCATCTATAAATTCCCTAGGCTATAGTTTGGTAGGCATGCTAAGGAGGCAGGTGGCTTCAGTGAATCTAGCAGAGCAAGGAAGATAAGTCAGAAGAGATCTGGGGAGTGGGCACTAGGGCAGGTCTCCTAGGGAGAAGGGAGCTTTGGAGACCTGAAGAGAGGTTTGCATGGGATTCGTCTGGCTGTTGTGCAGAGGGCCCATGCCATTGTTAAGGAATCAGGAGAGCACTCCCCAGCCACCACCCAGTGTTACAGAGCTCAACTGGGCACATGCGTTTACCACCTCCATGCTGCGGAGACCTTGCTTGCCCAGATAAGAGAGAGATACACCAGTTCTTTCTCACTTCCTTCTGTGCATTCGGGGCCGGAGCTCTCTGAACTGAACTCGAATGTGAACATCACTGGCAGCATTGCCTCTGCATTGCAATGCCTCTGCATACACTATAGAGAGTCACTTACTATAACCTTACCTTACTGGGGCCAGCAAGGCATGGAAGAGAAAGAGTCAGCTTGCTGTTTTGTTTACGATGGTATCGGCCCATTCTTCTCTTGCAGGTCAGGCAGATGGCTTCTGAGGCAAGTGGGTGAGGTTTAGCCGAGGGTGTTCATCTATATTGTGAGATATCCCGACTGTCACTGAAAAGTGTTTCCAAAGTTAATTTAAAAAGAAAATTTCTACAAAATTCATTCCGTGTCATATGTTATCTAATAATTATGTTTCAAACATAAAACTTAAAAGATGATTTTCATCCATGCCTCAAATTCTCATTGACTATGAGGTTACAGCTTGGTGTAATGTAAACTCAGTTGATGGGCTGTAAATATTTATTGAAGAATTTGTTTCTCCTATAGAATGAACTCCACCGGTCCGAAGTGGAGTAACAGGACGGGGCTACTGAAACTAGCTATGAAGGTCAGATACTCCCAGAGGAAGAATCATTTTCACGGGCCAGTTTGCTTCGAGAGGGAGAGGGTAAGACTTACTCAGAATCGATGGATCTGGGAAGTGTTAACCAGGAAGACGCCATCCTCCGATTCCCAGAACTCAGATTAGAAGAGACATGATGCATGCCTTTGAAGCCACCCTAGTTCTTCAGTCACAACCCTATGGAGTTGTAGTACCAGAGGCCTTGTTCCCCAAAACTTCTGAAAATTGAAGCAATCCACAGCATTCTTGCCCACTAGAGGACAATTTTTCTTGTGTGGGTTTTCGCGTTTGAAGCAGGAAGGATCTCCCCACCGGCACCGGTTCTAGGCTGTGTGTTCTCTAGTGGAAAGTTCAACCACAGACTGGCATGTTTTCTTTCCTGTGTCTGAAAACCACATGCATCTCGGTGAAAACATTAAAGCACCACATAATGAAACGGAAAACTTTCAGCTACGAAGGCGCCTGTCACTGCAAATGGAAACGCCTTCCCTTCTGATGCCGAGAGGGTGACTTTTTTTTTTTTAGTCAGTCAGTCTCTGCTGAACGTAAATCATGTTTCATTGTCCAATGTGAAAACAAAGAGCAAATTGTGTGTCAGCATTACGTTATTTGGGATTTTAAGATTCTTTCCCCCCCCCCCCCCCAGTGAAAAGGACCACTCTTGGCACCATCATTTTGGCTTACAGTGGTGGAAACTGAAGCCCAGATGTGAGTCCACGAGTCTTCACAGCTCATCATTAATAGTGACAGCAATCACAGATCCCCAGGTGTTCTGGATCTCCACACTGCTCATGTGTGCATGCTGTGTGTGTGTGTGTGTGTGTGTGTGTGTGTGTGTGTGTGTGTGTGCTTGCTGGTATACATGTGCTTGAAGATGTGTGTGCATTTGTGTGCATGTAGAGGCCAGACATTCTCCATCTTATTTTCTGATACCAATTCTCTTACTGACCCTGGAGATGATGTGTCCGGCTTGGCCGGCTGGCCAGCGGACTACAGGTATCCTTATAACTCTGCTTCATTAGCAACAAGCAATATGCCAGACCGTCTGAGTGAGTGCTAGAGATTCAAACTTAGGTCCTCGTGTAGGTCATTCTGAGATGAGACACTAAACAACCCTTGATTGTGTTTCTGTAAAAGCACAGCCTGGAAACTCCCTCCACATGTCTGTCTTCATTAGCAACGCCAGCCTTGGCCTCATACATTATTCAAAAGTAAAATATAATAATGTGGTATAGTCCATGATTCACATGGTATACCTAGGTGGGACTTTATCTTATTTAACACAAGTAATATGTGTTTATTTAATCAATACTAAAGAAAAAGTTAAGGCAAGTAAGTTTAATTTCACACATTAAGGCCATACTTTAATTTTCAAAAAGGATGGGCAATTTTTGAATGGTTTAGCAGACTTAGGGTGTGGCTCAGTTCGTAGAATACCTATGCAGCATTTACAAAGCCCTGAGTTGGAGCCCCAGCATTGCAGAAGCTAGGCACAGCGGTGTCCACCTGTAATCCTAGCACTGGTGTTGATCTTTGGAGAGATCCATGTGCAATCTAGACAGACAGATCCAGCTACAGTTAGCATTCTTCCGCATTCTTCCAGATGGTTCTCAAGAGGACCCAGGCTCAGAGGAGCTCTCCAGCCTGTGTTCATTCTCTAAAAGGAAGAAAGTACAACTTGGTTTCACTCTACAATGTCTTTGCTATTGAGACAGAGACATGAGGCTGAGTGGGCTCTGTCAATAAGGTGTACAGTGATGTATAATAAAGCACATGTGTCTCCAAAGCCACACATGGAAGCAAGAGAGGCTGAAGGGAAGCCAGGTGATGGAGTGAGGTCTGACAGCACAGCAGAGCATCCTGGGTGGGGTGAAGGTGTGCGTGTGTGCGTGTGTGTGTGTGTGTGTGTGTGCGTGTGCGTGTGCGTGTGCGTGTGCGTGTGCGTGTGTGTGTGTGTGTGTGTGTGTGTGTGTACGTGTGTGTACGTGTGTATTCAAGTATGTGGTGTGCATCTGTGTATGATGCAGGCATGCATGTTCATGTGTGGAGGCCAAAGTACGACCTGCAGTGTCATGTCTCGGAAGCCACCCACCTTGCTTTTGAGATTCATTGGGATCCAGGACTCACCCATCGCTGGCCAGGGTAAGCCTCGAGGATGCTCTTATCACTACTGAGATTAAAACCGTGCACACCATGCTCTTAGCTTTTTCAGGTGGATGCTTTGGATCAAATTCAGATCTGTTCGCATGGCTAGCCCTTTGTTGATGGGAGCCTTGGGGCAAATTCCACTTCTTGGAAGATTTCTATTACAGCAACTGATCCTGAGTTTGGTAGTTTGGAGAACTCAGTTTTGTCTGGGTAGTCCACCGCCTATCACGGAAGGCCTGCCTTAGGTAGTAAAGGTAGGTGGCACTCATCACTCAGGGAAATAAGTTCATCCGTGAAACAGTTCTTGGTGAGGCGAAGAAATAATACAAAACAAAAATAACACTGAAGAGAGGCACACAAAGCAGTGTGGTGCTTGCCTGTTTCCATTGCGAGAATTGTTTTAAAACAAAACAGACAGATGTTCTTGAATAAATCTCATCTCTTCACCTAGGTCTTTGATGCTCAGTGCTCTACAAGAACAGAGCCAGGGGCTGAAGAGACGGCCCAGAAAGACGGCCCTGCAGCTCTGCAACACTTTCAACAATGTCAGTAAAGAAATACACTCAAGCCAGTGGTCACCCCAGGATGGAGCGCCCGGGCCCAGTACCCCTGCCCTAGTTAAGGAGCCATTGACAACTGATAGCTGTTGTGGGGCAGTCAATTTTCTTTAGAGATATGGTTGCTGGCAGGCCACCCCCTGAAGTGGATACCCTCACTCCATGCCTAACTGTATTCACTGGGTTATGATCAAAACAACACAACAAAGACATGGCAGGTTCAGGGTGAGGTAGATCTCAGAGGGGAACAGGGAGGTTTGTGGTAGGTGTATGTGTGTGTGTGTGTGTGTGTGTGTGTTATACATTATATATTATATATATTATATATTATATACATATATATATATATATGAAAAATATAAGAGAAACAGAAGGATTTTGAACACAAGCTGGCCAACCCCAGTCATCTGATTTCTTCAGAATAACTTTATCAGCCTCCAAGACTCATATTTCTAAGCCTCTTTACCCAGCACATTAAAATCTCCTGAAAGGCCTTTTCTATGTTGTTCTTTGTGTCACAGCCACAGTCATGACTCTCCAAATTGTGACCAAGTGGTCACTGAGCCCATTGTCCCTTCCGCGTTTTTGTGATTTGCACAAGTTAGAAGCTGACATGAGAAGCTTTTGGCTCAAGTTGGAATAAGTTCCTTTCTTTTTCTTTTCTTCTTCTTCTTCTTTTTTTTTTTAATCTTTGAGGCATTTTTCCACTGAGTCTAATGTGGAATTCAGAATATCCTGAACATTTTCGGTATTTGACATTTTTGCATTTTTACAGTATGCTCTATACAAGGCACAGCAATAGGGAAAGGAAATGACAGAAAGACAACACAAGAGTAAACGGAGCAGGGGTGGGAGACTGAGGGGGAGAGGGATTGGGACAGCCTTACAGAGCTGGCAGAGGCACAAGTGCCCAGCACCCTAGCACTGAGAGCCAGAAAGACCCAGAGGCAGCACCGTGTGGCTCGAACGATGCAGAACGGTTCAGAGACTTACTGAGACCCACTGCGGCTAAGCTTGACATGTTGGCATTGTGAATAGCAGAGAGAAGGAAGCGTTCATACGTTTGTTTCTTTGTTCCTGATGAACTAAATACCCATGACTTGAGAACAGCAAGCCCCTGGCCATCAAAAGCTCTGTCTCTGTCTCTTTCTTTGACTCTCTGTCTGTCTCTCTTTCTCTGGTCCTCTCTGTCTCTCTCTGTCTGTGTGTGTTCTGTGTTTCTCTGTGTGTGTCTGTGTGTGTCTGTGTGTGCTCTGTGTTTCTGTGTATGTATGTGTGTGTGTGTGTGAGTGTGTCTGTGTGTGTCTGAGTGTGTCTGAGTGCGTCTGAGTGTGTGTGTATTGCATGCACATGGACTTCTTCATGTATGTGGAAGAGTGTGCCCATATGCATGCGTGTGTGTAGAGATCAGAGGTACGGTGGCCGATGCCATCCCTCTAGCTCTCTATCATACTTTTTGTGACAGAGTGCTTTCACTGAACCTAGAGATCACCTATTGGCTCAGCTGATGAGCACTGAGCAGTGAGCTCCTGGGGTCCTCCCATTGCCACCCACCGTCCTCCACCCTCAGTGCTGAGATTCCAGATGTGTGAGGCCACACCCAGCTTTTTACCTGGCTGCTAGGCAACCTAAGGCACAGCTTCATGCTTATGCGGACAGCGTGTCGCCCACTGAACCATCTCCCCAGCCTCTAGACATTTTGTTTATTGAATTGCCGTAAACCACAGACACCCTCATGAGCTTCCAAGGTGACCAGCCTCCGCGCAAGCTTGCAAACGCTGGATCCGGATCCGTAAGCACCGGATTTCTTCCCTAGGCCGTCCACTTCCTGTTCTGACCTTACAGTGTGAACTCCCCTGTTCACCCACCCTGATTCTGAACTTCCAGCAAACGAATCCTCATAGGATGCACCCATTCCACCTTGCCTGTATTTTCGAGCTTTTGACTTTTGGAATTTCACGCTGCAGTTCTTCATTCACGGTCACTGCTGCAGTTTCAGTTGATCGATGCACCACGATTTTGCAATACACTTGCTTTGCCTCCAGTGGCCTGGGGGGGCGGGGGGGGGGGCGCGGGCAGAGGAATTCCAAGCAGTGCTGCAGGGAACATGCCACGCATGCCTTACCATGCATATGGACACGCTTCTATGCTTTGGGAACCCACAACACGCCCAGGTCACTGGCCACTTGTATGCTCTGCATTAGTGGCTATTGTGAAAACGTTTTTTTGGCAGTTTAACTAATTAGCGTCAGAATTTTTCTTTCTCCACAGCCATCACATAATGTGCATAGTACATCCACGGTGTCCAGGGGTTTACAAAGTAGAGCGTGAAATTTCTGGAATTTTTCTCTCACAGCACAGAAATACATGGGATAATTTAAGTGTAGAACCATGGAAGAGACCTGCATTCTATCTGTACGCAATGGCAAGGAAGCAAAAAAAATGTGTGCTCCTGCAGAACAGGATGATGGCAGAGAAGTCTAGGGAAACAAATATGTTAACAATAATTTTCTTTATTAAATTATTTTAATGTATTGCCACTCTATGGAGAAACTCAGGACTGGCTTGAGTTCATTCTGTGAGTTTGTTAGTCGTTTGGTTGGTTTTAGCTCAGTCCTTTCTCTCTCTCTCTCTCTCTCTCTCTCTCTCTCTCTCTCTCTCTCTCTCTCTCCCTCCCTCCCCCCTCTCTGTCTCTGTCTCCCCACCGTGTGTGTGTGTGTGTGTGTGTGTGTGTGTGTGTGTGTGTGTTTATTTGCTTTTAGGTCAGGGTCTTACGATATTCCTTGGAAAAGTGAAAGCCTGTGCCTGTAAGGTATCTTGGCTAGGTGCACCTTCCCCAGTTTACCCAGCAGCCATTTTTGAGTTGAAAATTTAAGTATATTTAAGCACCTTAGGCATGTGATATCATGCGATGCAAAGGTTCTCAAGGAATGTTGATTTTTGTCTGCTGGAGAGAAACTCTTAATTTAATATTAACCCCCCATTTTCACAACCCTTCCAAATTCTTGTAATCCACAAATTTACTTCATCTGGCAGATCAATATTTACGTCTTTAGTCAGAAACCAATGTCTCTAATTGAACACACTTGACCCAGCTTTCTTTCCCCTCCAGTGAAAACTGCTTAAACCAAGTTACATTTGTGGGGTTGGCCCCATTAAGTCATCTTGTGGAGCTGTAGGTGCAGATTGAGACAGTAATTCAATTCATCCTTTAGGTATTTTGGTTGTGAGAATAACAGTAACTAGTCCATTCAGAACAACCAAGAAGCACTCTGGTTAAGTGTCTAAAAGTCATATTTGAGACTTCAAGGAAAAGAAAATACCAGGTTAGAAAAACCAACAAGGATCCGGAGTGACAGCCCAGCAGTTGAGAGCAGTGCTTGCTGGGAAGTCGAGAGGACCCAGGCAGATCCTAGCACGTGCAGCAAGCTGTACATCCTGAAAACTCCTGTTCCCCCAGCTCTGATGAGCTGATGGGCATAGAGGAACGAGACCCTGGAACTTGACGGCTTGTAGGGCTAGGAGTCAAGGTTTAGGGAGAGGCCGTGTCTCTGAGGAGTATGTGCAACAACGTAGTGAAGAGAGTTCCAAAGCTCTCTTCTGGCCTCCACAGACATACAGAAGCACACATAACTGCACGTGGGCATGTGCACACACACGGACATGTGCACACACACAGGCATGTGCACACACATGGGCATGTGCACACACGTACACACAAAGAAATAAATCTCAAAAAAAACCAAATAAGTAACTTAAAGTGATATCTAAATTATAAAGTGTGTGATATAGACAGCTTTGGCTTCTGTCTCAAGAAGGGTAAGGTCTGCTATGTCTTAAACAGTTAGCTTCCTATTTTGAGATTATTAGCGATTGAAATTTTCTTTTATATACATGATTGCAGTTTTCAAAAATTTTCTACGATGATTATTAGCCACCATCAAGCAATTAGGACAAGTAATTTTGAAAATATTTTTTTTAATATAGGCATAAATGAAATATTAACTGGGTTGTGAAATGATGGTTAATTTTTTCTTCTTCTTACCTTTCTCTGATGTTTAACTTGGTGTGCATATTTATAATGCCTTTCATAGGAAAATGCAAAACATTAATTTTCAAAGCAAGTCTATGGAATATGATCCATTTGTAGCTTCAGGAGTTGCTGGGGAAATTCCTTAGGCACTCAATGGCCCTGGCTGTGTGAGTCTCTTGCTGTGTGAGTTCTTTCTAAGTCACTTGCCCTCTCTGAACCTCAATGCTCCCATCCGTGAAGCGTGAAGAACACCCGTATTATAGGACTGCTATGGCTTCCAAGTAAGCTCACAGATGTATAGAATACTGGGCTATTAGTGACCTGGAAAGCAGAGTTGTGAATTCAAAGTGCGTCCTCCCATTGGTGACAGTCTTACAGATGGAGTGCTTTTATCTGCTATTCTCAACATGTGGGGCGCGACATGTTGAGGGTTGGAACGACCCTCTCACTGGGGTTGCCTAAGACCACCAGGAAGCATGGATATTTATGTTATGTTCATAACAGAAGCAAATGTGCAGTCATGAAGGAACAGTAAAAGTAATTTTATGCCATGGAGATTTGGGGCTGTTCCACCATCCTTCTAAAGTCCTGATGTAACATAAATACGTCCCTCTTCGCTGACTTTAAAACGGACCTGTGAAAGGGGGAGTTTGTGCATTAACATGTGACATTTGCATTCTATTTAGAAAATTGAATATCTCTTCTGGTTTCAAATATCTTTGATCTTTAAGCACCACATCCACATTGAGTCCCCGTGACATATAAGGACTGTTCATCTGATTCTTGTTTTTAAGGTTACAGGAATGTACGAATATGAGCTGCTGATATGATTGCCTACGTATTACACATTTCCCCTCTATTATCACAGTACTTTTTAATTTGTGTGCTGGGAAACCACACACATTGGTGTTTTGGGTGTTTTTTTCCTTCATCATCATCATCATCGATGTTGTTGTCATCATTGTTGTCGTCATCATTACCATCATCATCATCTAGTCACCATCATCATCATCATCATATCATCATCATCCTTTTGAGAGCCCTGGCTGTCCTAGAATACACTGTGTATATGAGTCTGGCCTCAAACTCACAGAGATTCACCTGCCTCTGTCCATCATGCCTAGTTGGCTTAGTATTTATTTTTTAATCAGTGAAATGGAAATAAAGCTTCACCAGCCTGAACCACTGACTGAATCCCAAACACAGGCTGTTCCCTCAGCTGCCCGAAGTCTGTGGATAGCGGCAGGCAGAGGGTAAAAAAGCAAGAAAATCAAATAACTGTATGCGTGAATTCAAGTTGAAATACACAATGAGTCACAAGGTTTGCCATTTGGGAATGAAATGGAACATTTGGGGAGTGAGGACATCTGTGGCACTGGGGACTAACCTGTGGCACTAGGGACTAACCTGTAGCACTGGGGACTAACCTGTGGCCAGGAACAGAGCACCCCCCACTGACCCACAGTGTGGGACAAGGTCAGTCTGGCGCACGACATCAGGACCCTGACTCTCCAAGCCAGCCATTCATGTCACAACGAACACAAGGTGTCAAGGTGTGTTTTTGTAATTCCCCAATATTAAAAAAATTTTTTGTATGTTCAACATAATCCTCTTTAGTAATAGTCTGATGTTCACAGAAAAATAACCTTCTCCAGACATTCCACACTACAGACAACAACACTTTCCTTTCCAATGGTTTCAATAACTGTGCAGTGTGACACATGATAACTCATAGGTCAGCCATCTATGTCTAAAATACTATGAATTCTTTTGCCTTCTATCCATTGGAACCTGTCTATGTAAGCAGGCATGGGTTGTTTACCAATTCGAGTCAGGATGTAATTTCCACACTTGTTTCTTCTGTATGTTTGATGGAAAGTTTATCATGAGTTGAGAGTCAAGTTGACCAGAGCTATCTTATAAATTATTGGCTCAATGGACTTGGGGAGACAGTTGGTTAGATTCCACAGCTGCACTGTAGCACCTATAAAATACAGAAGACATTATACAATACAGGGGGCTTTTAACACCACCCTGTCCTACACAGGAAGGCACCATTAGCATTAATTAATAGTTCCCCATCAGCATCTTTTCCTTAAATGAATAAATAATACCTACCTGCCTTACCTAGCCCATGATTACAAAGTCCTTCAGAATTTCTAAGCACGTGGAATGAATAAGTATCCAAATTGTGAAACTTTTAAAAACTTAACCACTCTTTTATACTCTTAGAGTAAACTGCCTTCATCTTTTGCTGTTCCAACTCACCGTCTACAGAGCTGAAGGCAACAGCAATGTAAGCTGGTTTGGTGATGCATGCTTGTAAACTCTGGGTGTGGGAATTTGCTGGCAGGAAGGATCAGAAGTTCAAGGTTGTCCAGGGGGTTCAGGACCCCCTGCCTCAAGGACCAGACAAAACAATCAAGCAGACAACAGCAACTGGAGTTTAGCTACTCCAAGCACAATTCAAGTTTTGCCTCCAGGCTTAAAGGTTAAAGATCCCTGTGGGAAAAATAAATGAATGATAATAAATAAAGTCTCAGTGCAGACTGTACAGTAAAGTTTTTTTTTTTTAAGCAGCAAACACTTGCCCATGTTGTGGGTTTAAAATGTCCAATTTTGTTCATGCCTCTGTCACTTTTATCTATCCATAACTTTAACACTTTCCAAATAAATTTACAACAGCTTTCACATGTTACTTGAGTCTTTGGTTAAAGTCCTCCATCGACTTGTAATTCCTTCAAGAGACTAAGGCTGGCCACTTTACCAATAGTCTCTCCCAGGCTTTAAAAAGAGGATGTCTGGATGTCAAAGACCTCCCAAAATCATCTGGACTGATGTCCTGCAAATGGTGGTTTCTCGTAGCAAGAAATGTCCTTGTCTCAAGACACTGTCCTCACGTTGCCTGCATTTGTCACACCCTACTTCTCCAAAGTTCCATTGTTGTCCAAACTGAGGCTCAGACTAGGAGCTGTTCCTTCACTCTCTATTCTGGATCCCTGATGGAAGGCTAATCCCAGAGAAAGGTGCAAGTAGTGGATTCCATAGGCGATGAAGCCGCTCTCTTCAACTAGGTCCAAGAGGACCTAGTTGCGATGCCTTGGGGCTTCTTTTCCAAATTCCAAGTTGCAACAGGTCCAGGAAGAAGTCACCCTAGATCCCTAGTTCCTCAGCCCTCAGTGACCAGAGTCAGAACCGCATCTTTCCCAGACAGAATGAGGCAACTGACCCACCGGGTACTCAGTGCAATTCTGGGAAACTTCAGGGCAGACACTGAAGGAGAAAAAACACACACAACTGAAAGTTGGGGTGTTTTTAGCACAATGGGTAGAAGCTAGCCACCCACACACCATCCTCTCCCAGAAATGCCATTTCCCCTTCCAGGAAACAAAGGTGTGGAGACTTCTGAGCAGCAGCTGGGTATCTGAAACAAGGGAGACAAACTCTGACAGAAAGAAACACTCTGCAGCCCGGGGAAGAAGAGAGTTGGTCCTGCCGCATCAGGAGGCCCAACCTCACTAAACGTAGATCAGGAATACAGTTCCATGCTTTAAACACACTGTTAAGGCCAAAATAAAAGCACTTTTTTCTGAGATACATGATAGAGTATTATTTCAGAAGACCCAGCTTTCAGGGTAAAGAACTTCTAACTGTTGAAGTCTCTAGTTATAGGATATCAGAATACCACTGGCCTTCCAAACCCAGAGGTTCTAAAGCGACAGAAGCCCAAATATTAAAATCAGTGCTAGAGGGAAGGAGGGTGTATTCAATCATGTTTAAGAGGGATACTAAAGAGTACTCAAGGTTTGAATCCTGATTCTGATTATTTCTAATCATATAAGAATATAATGTATAATAATATATATAATGCTGATTACATTATTTGATATTTCAAAACATTATTTTCATGTGTCAAGTGATAATAGTGGTAATGTCAGCTACTAGATTCTGAAGGTAAAATGAACAATGTATATAATTCTGCCCACCACAGGCCCACTATGTGTAAGTATTTACTATGTTGCCAGCATCCTCTAGGTTGTATGTAACCTTTTAAAAGCAACTGAACCCTGATTTACAGAAACAGGCTGGGGATATAGATCAGTGGTAGAGTACTTGCATGGTCTAATCCTCAACAATGTGATTTAAATAATTAATCAGAGGACATATGAAGGTCCCTGAGCCCCTGCATATATCTAATCTCGGAAGACACTCAGTGGGAAACATAGTCATAGAGAATTAAATGTCTTCTGACTTTAGGCACAGCAATGTGATCACTCTGTCATTTCTCCCCAACACAACAGGATCCACTGAAGACTAGCTAGAGACGCCAGGCGATCCGTCTTTGAGCAAGGGGATCCTTAGGAGTCACAGACACAGGCAGAAGTGGGGATCATCCTTCCAGCCCTGTGACCTTGTTCCCAGGCGAGACACACTTTTCTGCCAAATTCAACAGCCAAAATATAATGCAGGCCTACTATGTGCCAAACTTTGACGTCCTGATGACATCACACTTCAGGGCTGGAAGCACAGCTCTGTATTGTAAGATCCTGACTAGAGGGCCAGCTTACTGCTTAGGTATCAACAAATGGCAAAGTGCGTTAATTTTGGCTGAATATTTTTGAAATATTTAAAAAGGTGTGCATTGGCTTTGATGGGTTCATATACATTATAGGGGAGGGTCACTATACATGGTTTCTTAACACAGCCCCAAGTATCACTTGACCAAGTCACCAATCACTTCTAGTCTCAGTGTTTCATTTGTAGAGTACATTAGAAGCTGAAACTCTCAGCACCTTGTGGCCATTTAAAGATGGTGTATGTCAGTAACTAGAAGCCTGCTGAGGAAAACATGAAGGGCAGGGTAGAAACGTATTACTATTTAATTTCTCATACTAATCTGGTTTTCCTCTACTACACAATAAAAATGTAATTCTATTGAGTGAGGGAAAAATCTACTACCCTTTGTTATAGAGACCCTTTATGACCATCATGAACATTAGCAGCTGGGCATAAAAACTCCTAAAAAAAGACAAATACACCCTAGTCATGCAAAGTTCCTGCCAAAGAGCTGTAAAGTTTACAGCAGTTCAAAACATCAAAAATCACTCATAAGACTCAACCAAGAAGCCTCTAGACCACGACAGAGCTGCGCCCAAACACATAGGTAATTAAAAAGCAAACCAAACAAAAGCAATGCTTGCAAGCCCTTCCTGATGCAAAATGGATTAAATAAAACACTTCTTTCTGCCGGCGACCTTAGCCCTTCCCACTGGAGGCTCATTTACGGTTTTTCAGCTGAGCGAGAAGACACCGCTCTCGCGCCCGCCTTTCTGGCACTCAGGCAGCTGAAGCTCTGGCGTCCGTCCTGCTTCGAGCTGCCTGCGGCGTCGCTCCCCACCCGGTGACTGTTTCATCCAGACCTCCCGCAGCCTCCGGGTCCCAGTCGCGGCAGAGCGACAAGTGGCGAGTGAGGCGTGAGGATGGAGGGTGGGGACAGATCCATCAGGGGGAAGGCCGAGAGCGCTCGCGGAACGCAACCAGGCGCGCGCCCCTGAGCCGGCGAGGCGAGCGCCCTCTGGCCGGTGCCGCCACCGAGAGTACCTTCGGGTCGCCGGGCCCGCGCCAGTCCCCGCCATCGGAGCAACAGGGGCGCTGCTCTGGGACCGCGGCCGCGACACCAGGTAGGACCCAGGGCCCCAGGCACCACCAAGGAGAGAGCAGGCTGGAGGTGCCAAAGATCCGGGTCACCCGAGTGTCCCTTGCAAGTGTTCCAGGAAAAGGTAGAGGACTGTCAGGAGAAAGCCAGGGTGAGAACAAAATCGAAAAAAGCAAACTTTGGGGCTCCTCCGTCGTTGGTTTCTTGTGTGCTGGCGACCTTGACCAGGTGGAGGCTGGAGTCAGGGATGGAGGGGGGCTTCCTTCTTCCCTTTGCTTTTTCTTAGCATCCGAGGAAAGGCAGGCTAGGAAAAAGGAAAACAGTTGCAACTTTATGTGTTCTCCACAAAACAAGAACAAGAACAAAACAAACAAACAAAATAGACTTGAAAGAAGTGTTTTCTGTCCTAGGAGACCTGGGTCATTTTTTCTGGGGAATTTGTTGAAGCGCTTGATTCGGTTTTTTGTTTGTTTTTCAGGGACTGGGCTGTATTTTAGGTGTTTGTTTTTTAAAAAGTTGAGGTATTCACTTAGGACAAGGCTGTTTTCCAGCTTTGAGGGTCACATGTTAAAATACACTTTGTTGTGTGTATGCTCTTTGCACTGGAGTTTTAAAAGCCAGGATTATCAAGGTGGCATGGGTGACTTTAATGCCTCCGTGTGGGCGTGGAGAGAGGTCCAAAGTCAGGCTGAACCTTGGTGATTCTGGTGTTTTCTGCAAGGGGAGCGTCACAGGGCTGCCCTGTCCTCTGGGCTGTCCTGCCACTGTGTGGGCTGGTCATGGTGCTAATAAAAGATTATTCAGTGGTGACACAGCTGGCTATGTGTGGAGACTGGAGGGGGGAGAGAAAGAGACTGCGCTCTTGGGCTGTCAGTGGGAAAAATGGGCCATTTGTGCCCAGACCCCAGTCGTTTAAGCTGCAGGTGCCTTTTGAGAACACAGACCTAGACTGGAGTATTGTATGATGAACCTAAGACAAGATCAGGGAGCTGGACCTGGGTGGTGGGGTGGGGAGGGTCTGCCTTTGTCTTCTCAGTCCCACTCATTTGTCCCTTTCATTCAGCAAAGAGAATTTAAAGTCCCTTTCAGGATTCAGGAGTCAAGGAAACAGAACTTAATGGCTCTACACATTTTTTCCTTCCCATGTTTTATTTTGTTTTGGAAGCCATGCCTATCCCAGCTTCTTCCTCCCCAGGGCTGGTTTGCCCTTTTCTAAGATCCTGAGTATCTCACCCCTGTCACACTCCAACCTTGTGAATCACCCTCATCTTCATCCCACTCCCATCCCCCCCCCCTAGCTTATCTTGAATATGTGTAAAATGGCAGGCTTAGTGCGGATGCTTTCTCTCTTTAAAAAAAAATGCTGTGTCTTGTGGGAAGAAGGGTGACATTTACTAATTTGGTTGCAAATGACTTTTGAAGTTTATGCACAGCTGTTTAAAATCCCTCAGAGATGAGTGCCATTGTCTGATGCAGGTGTCTACCACAGAAAGATCTCGTTAGGCTGTTTCTCTTGCTGATTGGGAGTGCGTGTATTTGACGATCTAGCCTAGGAAGATCTGAAACCTGCACAGCTCCCTGCCAAGTGGAGCTATTCAATCTAAATGAAGGGGTTCTGTTTTAGTTTTTACAACCGTTGTTTCGTCTTTTAATCCCCTCTTAGTGACTCTTACTGCCTGTCCCAAGGGTAACCTTTCTGGCATCAATAGTTTTAATTCCAAGGCCCAGGATGGCTGCCTACACTTTGAAATGGAAGCTTCTCAGGAAGACTCTTGTTGTCCGATGTTTGGTCAAGTTCACTCCTGCACTGCCTTGTGCTATGGTGACTCAGGGGGGCAGGGACTCCTGGACAAACTCCCAACACCTGTTCTCCTACCAAGGCCACCACCTCCCAGCAGGGCCTCTGAATACACTGTATGTGCAGCCACACAGTGCAGCCTCCATGACGGCTCTTTCCTCTCTTCCAAGGCTTACAGGGATGCTGTTCATAGATTCAAACCGGCCTTTTCTAGAATCTCAAAAATCCTTCACAATGCCCCTCTGCTTCCCTTGTTCACCGCAGGCCTTGGAAGCTCTCTGAAATGGGTTATTGTATGCACATATGTATTAACATGTATATTCCTAAATATACCCTGTTCAGTTCATATTTTTTAATAATCCAGAATCTAATTAGTGCTTTCTGTATAACCATAGATATTTGGTCATCCACTGAAACAAGTCAGTTTACCAAGGGCCACACATTTAAAAGAAAACTGGTCCTCAAAAGAGTAATTATAAACATTTTCTGATGAATTGAAGATTTATGGAAATGGAAAACATTTCTGATAAAACAGAAGAAATATATAGAAAAGATGTTAAATTGATGATTGTCATGGGAAATTAAACAGATAAAATGGTAGGCATAAAACATTTCTAAATTAATTGAAAGTGTATTCATAAATATTTTGTGGTAATATTAGAGATTTACCTGGAAAATATTTCGACTAGAATTGAAGAAATATATAGAAAAACATGTTAAAATTGAGGATTTTCATGGAAAATAATACCCTAAATCAGTTGACATAAATTACATTTCTAAATTAATTGAAAGATGAATTATAAACATTTTCTGATAAAATTGAAGGCTTACATGAAAAAAAAAAAGAAAACAGGTCACCATTTCTCTTGGGTCACTGAAGCAACGCTGTTGGCCTTTGCACATTTCTTGTTCTACTGTGACATAGTCCCTTCTCTTGTCTGTGGAAAAGACCAAAGTTCTATATAATGATATCCATGAAGTCATGTTCAGGACTGTGGGTTTCTGGTCTACATCTAGAATTTCAGACACCAAGAGTAAACATCCTTTTAATGCAATATTTAAATGTGGTGTGTTTGCATTTCTTTGAAATCAAAATCAGAATTAATTAGAACCCCTGCTTTTTAATGTGTTTAATGACTTAGAGTTATTGATTATGTTGTTTGCTCCATGAATGTTGTCCAAGAATTAGCCAAATGTGACAGCTTGCTAATCAATTTGTATTTGATTTCACGTGATTTCTTTTTATCCAGGTAAATATTTAAGTTTGAAAAATAATTCCCTCTAAATCAGTTTTAAAATGACATGTTTTGAGACAGACTCTCATGTAGCCCAGGTCATGTAATGACCTTGAACACTTGATCCTTTTTCCTCTACATTCAAACTTTTGGGATTTCAGGTGAATACTACAACTCCTGGCCTTAAGTGATACTTTATTATACAGTGAAAAGTGTCTATGACAGCCATCCGGGAAGTAGATATATATTTACATATATACATTTATATACATGTGTATATATATATATATATATATATATCCCAATCCCCTCTACTTCCTGTGCTCTTTTTTTAATTTTATTTTAGTTTAATATAATTAAAATATTTCTCCCTCTCATATATCCCTCCCCACTCTGCTTCAAATTCATGGTCTGTTTTTTCAAAAATTGTTATTGCAAGCACGTATGTATAAACATACATATTCCTAAATATAGTCTGTTCAGTCCGTACTTTTTAATAGCGCAGAATCTAATCAGTGCTTTCTGTATGCATAACCATAGATATTTGGCCATCCACTGAAACATGGTAGACTGACTGAGGCGTTTAAAGAAAACTGGTCCTCGTTCCCCTGGGTCGCTAATGGCCAGTAGCTCCTTAAACAGGGGTGGGGTGGATGGGGGGAGGGCTAGTGAGCTTCTCTGTTTTGCTGTGGTGGAATGTTCTGGACTGACTTTGCAGTCCTGACAACTAGAGTTGCTGTGAGCTTTGCCCTGGTTGTCATATCCTCTGGGTCTTACAGTCCTTCTGTTCCCTGTTCCATGATGGCCCCAGAGCTTCGGTGGGGAGGAGATGTGATATAAATGTCTCCCTACATATGACTGCACTCATTCTCCATGGCTCTAGTCATTATTTTAAGGCTTCCAGCATCTCCTCTCAGCATCATTGTTCAAATCTATTCCAGTAGTTAGTACGGAAGTTGTGAGATTTATAGAAATGCATAATGCAGAGACAGAAAAGTGAATTAAAAGGTATGTCTTGGCAAAGGTTAGAAACATCTTTCATCTCAACCTGCCAGACATTTGTATATAGTCATATTCTGATTACTATGTCATCTCTGCGTATTCATGGCAGGAGAGGGGGGGAAGGGAGGGGGAAGGGTGGGTTGAAAGCCCAAGGTTTCAGAAGTTGAAATGATCTCATCTGAGTTCAGAATCATGGATTTCTGCTCTGGGGTTAAGTTGCTGTTTAAGTCCTTGACTTGGGAGCATGTCCTTCTACAGGTTACTAGAATGTCTTAGCTTTGGAATTAAGCGAATGGTATCGGTGATCATCATAGTCAGAACAAATCAAAGCAACAAAATTTGGGCTAGGGATGTGGGTACCTCCATTGATAGAGTTCCCACATAAAATGCAGGAAGCCCTGGGTTCTGTCCCGAGCACAGTGTAAACCAGCTGTGGTAGTGCATGCGGATAATCCCAGCACTCAGGAGGTGGAGGACAGAAGCACAGTCATCCTTGGCTGCATAGTGGGTTCAAAGCCATCCTGAGATACAAGATACCCACTAACAAAACAAAGCTAAACTAAACAAAAAGCAACAAAGGGCCATTATCATTTACGATTTGTATGCTAATTACAATCATTGTCACATTTAATTTTCATAAAAGTCCTTATAAATTAAGCAATCTTGTTGTCATTTTTCGGAAGAGGAAACTGAGGCTTGAGAGTGCTAAGTCACTTGTCTAGCTTTTATGACTTGTAGAGGCCAATTTAACTGGGCACTAAGCCCTGCTGTAAACTACATTCAGGTTGCCTAACAAAAAGGACACATAATACTGCCATCCTAACCTCTTTAAAAGCATTCTTAATTCTATTTTATGGGTCTGAGTGTTTTGTCTGTGTGCATGTCTGTGCACCACACGCAGGCCAGAGTGCGTATTAGATCGCCTGGGACTGGAGTCACGGGTAGTGAGCTGCCACGTGGGTGCTGGGACTGAACTGGCGCCCGTTGGAAGAGCAGTAAATGTAGAGCCGTGTCTCCAGTCCCCCTCTCAGGCACGTTTAAGTGAAAGATTAGACAGCTTCGTGTGATCATCACTTCCATCCATTAAACCCTTCTCTTTTCTGTGTATATGGGATGTGCTTGTGAGGGGGGTCATGATGTGTGTCCATGCACACTTTCTTACGCATGCGCAAGCCATCTTGAGTCATTCTCCATGTTACCGCCTTGAGACGAGGTCTTTCACTGAACACAAAGCTCACTCTTTGGACTGGGGCTGGTGGGCTTTGTGAGTTCTGGGACTCTCCCTATCTCTGCCCTTGGCCCGCAGTGCTGAGGTTATAGGAAGGTGCGGATGTCCTTGGCTTTTTACGTGGGTCCTGGCGATAGGGACTCAGGTCCGCAGCTTGTAGAGGAAGCTTCTTATTCACGAAGCTATCTCTCTAGCCCCGTGGAACTCTTACCATCTTACACAACTACACACAAAGCACTTAGTTCCTCATTCCCCACTTTGCCAGTCCCTGGGAACCACGATTCCACCTGCTATCTTTGTCTAGCCTCCTTATGTAAGCGTGTTTCTAAAAGGATGTGTCTTTTTATCAACTGGCTGTTTTATCTACTGGCTGTTTTCACTTAGCTGATTTCACTTGATATCCTCTATCCATGCGATGGCAAATGTTACACACTTCCTGTTTTTTACAGATTGATTGTTTCAGGGTGCATCTATGCCACATTGACTAAACTCTTAATTTAGTTTGTGGGTTCGATCAATTGCTTCCACCTTTGACCTTTTTTGCAGGTGCTGCCAAAAGACAGGTGAATTAACCCTTTCTCGCTGCTGTGACAAAGTACCTGTCAAAAGCAATTTTTATTTAAAGAAGGGTTTATTTTGGCTAGTGGCTTGAAGGTATAGTCAGTTCGTTGGGTCAGGAACACCAAGCAGCAGGGCACAGGGTGGCTGGTCAGTGTATCCAGTCAGGAAAGGCGGAAAGCAATGGGTCCTCACGCCGTACTCTCACTCACATTCCTGTGCATACCTGACCCCAGCCCGTAGGTTGGGGCTGCACATTCAGAGTGAGGCTTCCTCCTTAGTTAAACATCTCTGGAAATGCCAGAGATTTATTGTCTAGGTGATGCTAACTTCTGTCAAGTTGACAGTACTGCCTTTGTGGACATTCTGAATCTTCTGGTGACTCTGCACACACTTAAAAAACATAAGGATACCACTGCACTGGTTTCTAAGGCTGTTGAGTCACTTTACATCCCTACCAATGATGCCACACTGTTTTAATCATGCCTCATCCGAGCCAGCCATTGATGTTTTCTACTTTTAATTGTACTCATTCCCCCAGGCCTGGTATGCTAACCAATTAACTTTGAAATCAAACCATTAGTAGCCTGGTTCCAGGGGTCTGGGAGGCAAGGCTACCCCTCAGTCCATGACTTCTTCCTGTCTCGTCTTGTACTTCCATGCCCTGTGCTAGCTCAAATTCACTGGAAGGGCTATTATTGTTATTCAAGGAGCCCTGACAGATTCAAGGGAATCATGACCAGGAGGGGCCCCTAAAAGGTAAGCTGAAGGCTCTCTATGTGTGGCTGCCACACCGTCATGCAGGACCTCCCATTGCAGGAATGAATGCCAGGAAGAATGAGACCGCGTGGTCCCAGTCCTCAGTAACTCTGAATGAGTGGCATGGAGACTTTATGGAAGAGTAATTGTGCAATGAACCGCTCTGTAGGTGAGGACGCAGCCGTGTTACTTATCTGCCTGTTTTCTTCCTGGCCGATCTACAATGGCTAGAGTTTTGTCCCAGTCAGTACAGCAGGGTGGCCCATACGCCATGATCCTGATAGATATGCATAGAATGATCGCACACATTGTATTCAGAGGCGGTCCTGTAGGAGCACCGACACTGGGCTGTCTGATATAGTATCCCAAGCTAGTCAGTGTTGGCTCAGCTGGCGTCTGAAGGCTAAGTGACCCTGAGCCAGGTGAGTGCACTGCAGAAAACAGGAACAGGGTTTGCTGAGTGACCCTATAGCCCACCGACATGCTAGCCTAGCATGAAGGGACTCTAGCACATGACAGGGTTAGTAGAGCGAGCCTGCGTCCCTTACCTATTTGTCATATCACCTCAATTGATTAACATTGAGGAGTCTCGTTCTCCCTGCTTGTGGAATCAGCGAGGAGTAGTGACCTTGTAAAAATAAACATTTCACAGGTCAGTTGAGTGGTGTCACTTATAGGTAGAGCCGGAAAGGGTTAACTATTTTAAGTGTCCATATTGGCACACTTGGGAATGCAGGGGGATATTGTGAATAATCAAACTAGTATAACAGCTACAAACCAAGCTTTCCTGGAAACACTAGTCAGAAGAGCTACTGTACATTGGGAGAAGGCTTAGTGTGCATGAATATTATTGCTTGTATGTATACATTCAAGCATGTATATATGTGTGTGGCATATGTATGCGTTTGTACATGGAGAATATATGTGTGTGCATTGTTTGTGTTGATGTATGCATGTGTGTGTGCATGTGTGTGTTCATGCACATGTATGTGTATGTGAGTGTGTTTGTGTAAGTGTGAGTATATGTGAGTGTGTGTTAAGTGTGTGTGCATGGGTGTGTGTGTACATGGGTGTGTGTATGTGAGTGTGTGTTTGCGTGTGTTTGTGTATGTGAGTGTGTATGTGAGTGTGTATGAGTGTGTATGTGACTGTGTGTGTGCATGTGTGTGAGTACACGTGTGTGTGAGTGTGTGTGAGTGTGAGTGTGAGTGTATGTGAGTGTGTATAAATGTGTGTGTATGTGAGTGTGTGTGTGTGTGAGTGTGTGTGTGTGTGTGTGTGTGTGTGTGTGTGTGTGTGTGTAGGTGCATGTGCATATGTGTATTTCTGGAAGCCAGAAGTCAACACTGGATGTCTCCCTCAATCACTCTCCACCTTGTTCTCACTGAAAGCTCATGGATCCCATTAGCCTGGCTAGGCCGCAAGCTCCAAGGATCCTCCTGTCCCTACCTCTCCAGCTCCAGGATTACAGACACACGCTGCCAACGTCCAGCTTTCTCGTGGATTCTGAGGAATCCGAGTCAGCTCCTTGCTTGCAGGGCAAACACTTTACTAGCTGCCATCTCCTAAGGAGTCCCCAGAGTCGCTATCCTTGCGAGGCACACAAAGCTCTTGATCCCTTTTGAAGCACAAGAAGCACACTGCTAATGCTTGGTTTCTCTCTCAGTGGATATCAGTTCTATTTAAGTGTCCCTGGCCTTGTGGAGAGCCTTAGGATTGAGTATCCTTGCTGTAGCCGGTGATACAAGTGCAAGCTGTCTTTTTGTATTGCTTGGAGGGCAAAATGGCTCTGACTCTAGAAAAACCTCAGCTTGAGGAACCTAAAATGTACATACACATAACATTTGTTTATTGAGCATCTTCTTCATTTACACTGCCGATGGTAAAATCTTTCCCCAATTTCCCCCTCCCAAAAGCCCTCCTCCCCAAAGATTCCCAACCCCTCCTCCCACCCCCTACCTCCATATGTCCCTCTACCCGACACACTCCCACCTCCCACCCCATCCCACCCCTACCCTCCCACCCCCATCCATTTCTCTTTGTTGGGGCCTCTATTGAGCCTTTACCTGACCCTCCTCCCACTGATGACCCACATGGCCTTCCTCTGCCACATTTTTGGCTGGAACCATGTGTACCCCTTGGTTGATGGTTCAGTCCCTGGGAGTCTTGGGGTGTCTGGGTATCCGAAGTCATTGTTCTTCCCATGGGGCTGTAAACCCTTCAGCTTCTCTGGACCACCCTCCAGATCCTCCATTGGGGACCCCAAGCCCAGTCCAATAGTTGGTTGCTGGTTTCTGCCTTTGTAGGTCTCTGCCAGGGGCCCTCTGGAGACAGCCATGGCATGCTCCTTTTTTTTAATGACTTTTTTTTAATGCATGATGTTCATCTAGTGCCTGCTTCCCACAAAATATTATGCACCTTATGTCACGAAGGAATCAGAGTAAGCAAATTGCTTTAGACCAGTGGTTCTCAACCTGTGGATCCCGACCCCTTTGGGAACCAAATGATTCTGTCACAGGGCTTGCAAGTCAAAAGTCCTGCATGTTGGAATATTTACCCTATGATTCATAACAGCATCAAAATTACAGTTATAAGGTAGAAATGGAAATAACTTTATGGATGAGGAGTCACCACAATATAAGGAACTGTATTAAAGGGTCACAGCACTAGGAAGGCTGAGAAACACTTCTTTAGACTAAGGAGAAAGAGAAGCCAAGGAAGCTATTATGAGGCCAACCTGCATTGTCACATAAGCTGAACCATCTGAAATGCCTGGCCCGTAACCAAGGAAGCTTCCTTCTTCTGCTCTTGGGCTCTTGTTTTTAAGATCTTGGACCAGTTTCACCCTTTTTGTTCATTAGAACATAGACTCAAAGACTTGACATTTGAGTGTAAGGGTCAAACTTCAGCTTTGTCTTGGGATACGGGCTCTGAGTGGCACCTTTGCCACCCCTCCCTTTCATACTGATTATGGAGAGCTGTGGTAAAAGGATGAGACCAGAGTTGGCTTCGGCAGTTGGAATGGTTGTCACCCATGGAGGCCCTGGGGTCCGGTGCTCACCCCCTTCCTCCTTACATGATTAGCTCAGCAGGAACCAAGTTCAGTTAGTTCAGTCATTTGGATGCCTGACCTCTTCTTTCCTTAAATCCTCTGCATCACAGACTTCATTTAATCATCTTTTCCTGAAGGCTGTTTGTGACCCTGCAGAAAAGATTTGGTTTTATTCTCTGTGGATTTGAAGCACCTGTCAGATTATCTCTCTAAGGTACTCAGCAGATGATGTAGCCTGTAGCAACCAGACTGTTGGGTGGGAATACACATACTGCCATTGTTTGCCTTTAGATGCCCCCGGCATTGTATTCTGCTCGAACACCGTGTGCATCTGATCACTGCATGCATCCCTAATATATACTAGTGTGTCTGATAACTAGAGTATCAAGAAATGCTAGCGAGATAAATAAATGGCCATGAAGTTTACAATCTGTGACGTCCTGGGACATCTACTGGGTTAGAAGAAATGAGTCAACTGTGATTTAAATATTTGCACAAATAGGATCCCCACCTTCCTGGGAAACCTTGCCTGTGAGCTTTTGGAATTCTCTGGTTAAATTCTACTAGAAGTCTGAGCTGGAAGTCACGGAAAGCATTCACTGAATGAAACCCTTTACGGCTCCGCTGCTAGGGCCATTTACACTGACAACACTGACAACCTTAGGAATGACCAGCAACAGGAAAGAGATTTGTCTCCCCTTGTGTGTGTTAGGTTTTCTTCCTTCGCCTCCTTCTGGCTTCTCACTTTGCTGATAACTAAAACCCCAATAGAAAAGAAAAAGAAAATATTAACTGAAGATGACCAAGAAATTAAAGGTCCTAATTGGGCCTGATGGTGCATGCCTAGAATCCTAACCTCCGGAGGGACTGGGGCAGGGGGATTGTGAGTTTGAGACCAGCCTTGGACTACAGAGATAGACTCTGTCTCAAAACAGGAGGCTAGGGGCGTAGATCCATTTCAGGACACTATCTAGTCAAGGGTGCAACCCCGAGGTTGGAAGAGAGAGAGAGAGAGAGAGAGAGAGAGAGAAGGAGGGAAGGTAGGATAGAGAGAGGGAGGGAGGGTAGAGAAAGAGAAAGAAACATTAAAATGTGAAAAATCACTACAAGCAAAAGGACAGGGAAATTTTTTTAAAAAAAAAGCATAAAATACAGGTGTAATGGCAACCACAGCTCTTTAATTTTTAGACAGGATTAAAAGGAAGAAATAATCATTGATCTAAAATTTAAAAGATCTTAAGGAGTCTCCAGTGAAATCACTGTTGCTTTAACACTTGTTAAGGCAGTTCAGAATAAGAATAAATTGAACAATGTAACGGATAGAAACATCCAAAGAAAAAATAAGTCGACCCCCCCCCCCCCCAAGAAACAACCAGTCTGGAGTCAGTGAAGAAGCAGCAGAAGAAAGACACTGTCTCCAAAACATGATAGAGGCACGAACTGACTCCCAGAATTCCCCTGACCCCTGACTTCCGCACACAGCTTCTGTGGTGTGCATAGGTCCCTCTCCCACCCCTGTGTCTCTCTGTTACACACATAATGTTTTAAATGACTTCTTTTTATTTTATGCACATTCGTGTTTTTCCTGCGCGTGTGTCCGTGTGAGGGTGTTGAATCCCTGCAGCTGGAGTTCGAGACAGTTGCGAGCTGCCCTGTGGGTGCTGGGAATAGAACCTGTGTGCTCTGGGAGAGCAGAAGGTGCTCTTAAACCCTGAGCCATCTCTCCAGACCCCACATTTTCTTTTTCAAAAAGGTAGAGTAATCAAAAACATGAACTGAAAAGAAGAAAGGGGGAAAAGTATTTCAAAGAAGATTAAAAATAAATCCTAGCAATAATGAGAGGGGAGGGGAGGGAGAGGAGGGAAAGGGAGAGGGAGAGAAACAGGGAGGATGGAATGGGGAAGGGGAGGAAGAGGAGACACTGTTTCAGAATCCTAACAACCACAAAGTGGAGCAGGAGGGACCTCTGTGCCAGTGCTGATTTCTGGTTTGAAAGCCTGGGTCATGGATATGCATGGAGATGGTATTTTTAAGCGGGGAAGGCAGAGTGCGCTCCCTCTGACTGGTCCCTCCAGAGAAGTGTCTGCACAAGGTCACATGAGGGCTCTAGGCCCTCAGAGGGAAGGTGACACCTCCTGCGGTGTGAGACACAGCATTCTTTTTCCTTCCAACCTTCTCAATCTGAAGGCTTTCTTCTGGGGAATAGAGCAGTGGACAGCTTCTTCAAAGCCAACTGCAAACGTGTTTACAAAGTCCATCCCTTTTCCGAGCAGATTGTGACCTTCTCCCAGGGATTTAAAAAACCTTACGTATCCTTGTGTGTTACATTGCATAAGTCACCTCTAAGTCATTTAGACTCCCTCTTCTGCTTCATGTATCTCCAGGACTTGACAGCTTCTCCTTAGCTCGTTGCTAGAATTCCGTAATGAAGTTTTAATTCAATCACCACTCACTACATCAGCTGCCTGACGGCATATCATAAACATGCTAAGTCTCTCATTTCCTTCTTTCTTCAACGACTGGCTTTTTGAGATGAGACTGTGATTTCAGTGGCGGAAGCTCATGAAGTCTGTGATGGCCAATACCGATTGTTGGCTAGAATCACCTAGGAGACAGATCATTAAATATGCACATAAGGGATGTTCTAGATTAGGTTATCTGAGGTAATGATTCAACCTACATGTGGATGGCACCGTGGGTGTGCTAGGGTCCTGGGCTGATAAAAAGGAGAGAGAATGCTCTCAAGTACCTTCAAGAAAGTGGCTAATATTAAGATCTTTTTTTTTTCTTTGAGACAGGATTTCTCTGTGTAGCCCTGGCTGTCCTGGAACTCACTCTGTAGACCAGGCTGGCCTCGAACTCAGAAATCTGCCTGCCTCCCAAGTGCTGAGATTAAAGGTGTGTGCAACCACTGCCTGGCTCAGTATTAAGACCTATAATCATCCAAAATTTTGTCAGTATTTTTAAGCTAAGTTTTAAGAAATATGCCTGAAAATAGTTGGGGGCCAAGATCACAGAAACCTTTTGTGAATTGTCTTCTGATGGTTCGCCATGCATTGGGAAATCTACTGCTTCTCTCCCAAGTTCTTAACATGTCGCTACAGTTTTGCCTCCTCCCAGTAATTGGGGACGCTGGGTAACTGTTAGAGCACCCCCTTTAGGAGAGACTGAAGGGAGGCTACCATGTCTTGCTGCGCCTTTCATCTGCCTTGATCCTGTTAGAGCATGGTAATATATTGATCATAATATGAGTGAGTCAGGCCAGGTGCCTATCAGTTGCTATTCTTACTGCAATGACAAAATGCTTGACAAAGCAGCGTAAGGAAGGCAGGCCACTCAGACACGCAGTTTGAGGGTCCAGTCCATGGCTGGAAAGGCACAGCAGCAGGATCATGAGACAGCTGGTCACATTGGATTCACACTCAGGAAGCGGAGGCGGACAATGCTGGTGCAGGCTCACTTTCTGCTTTTAATGTTGTCCAGAACCCCGGCCAAAAGGCTAGTGCTGTGACATTAGAGCGAGTCTTCCATCCTCAGTTACACCTGGAAACACTGTCAGAGACCCACTCAGATGCGTTTCCAAATCCAGTCACCTTGACAATGAATATGAACTATCACAACAGGTCTTTGATATTCTCCAATATATAATATATTCACCACATACATAAACACACACATACACAGATACATAGGTACACACATCCCACACATACACATAAAATTAAAATATTTAATACCCGAATAAGAAGTGCCTTCTACTGTGTTGTTAGTGATGATCATACAAGGGATGTAATAATAACTAATTTGTTTTTCCAAAAAAAAAAAATAGGTCTATTGATTTCTTCAGTGAGTTTGCTTCGTGATGATAATGAATAGAGAGGTAGAATTTTAGTATTGAATAATAACAACAGGAACTCTTTATTCCTATACTATGCACTTAGAAAGGAAAATAACATGCATATCATGCAGGACTTACTCAGTCCTTACGGGTAGTAATATTTAAAATAGCCAATTAATAAATTCCTTCATAAACTGTGTGGTGGTGGCACAGGCCTTTAATCCCAGTACTCAGGAGGCAGCCAGATCTCTGTGAGTTTGAGGCCGGGTTGCTCTCCAGAGTGAGTTCCAGGACAGCCAGGGCTACACAGAAAAATCTTTTCTCAAAGAACTTAAAAAACAAACAGAACCAGGAGAAATCATTTTAACATTGATGGAAAGAATTCAATGAGAACTAACTTGCAGAGTTCCAAGCGTTTGTTTTTTTATTTATTTTTTTTATTTATTTGCATGTGTGTGAGGATGTCAGGTATCTGAGAATAGGACTTACAGACAGTTGTGAGCTGCCATGTTGGAGCTGGGAATTCTTCCTCTGGAAGAAGAGCCGTGTTCTTAACTGTGGAGCCACCTCTCCAACCCACAACTTCCAAGTCCTTAAGTAGGGGCAGCTGAAGTATTTGCCAAAGGCGTGTAACTTTCCTCAGCCCTCAGCCAGGTCAGTGAGAGCGAGGATCGCAGCTCTGGACTCCCCCAGCCCCTGGGCTTGGGTATTCCTTGTTTACAGTGCATATAATGTTTATAGTGTACCTGAGGTCTGCGACTGAAAGCACGAAAAAGGACACTTTTTTTTATTCTTAAAATGTAACTTGTTTGACCAAAATGGGGCTGATATGGCTAAGCACAAATTAGCACATCACTTTAGATATTAATGGAGTAAAACATCCATTAATAGTCCCTCGTCGTTGGAGCTGCCAGTGAGAAATGTCAACACAGTCCATTATTTTTAATTTCATTATTTCAATAGAAAGGAAAGGTGAAAAGCAAATCCGTTCTCTTCAGAGAATGAAAGCTGAATAATTCAGAACAAAAAGAACGTCTGTCCATGGAAGTATATAATCAATCTTTTTTTTTAGAAAATGGTGTGGATATCTTCCTGTGGAAAAAAAAGAATTTGGACCCCTATTTTTTATTAGTTGTTTTTATTTACATCCCAAATATTGTCCCTTCCTGGTCTGCCCTCTCAGATTTCTTCTCCCATGCCTCCTCTCCTTTGCGTCTGAGAGGGTGCCCCCCCACGTCCCTCCACCCTGATGTATCGAGTCTCTACAGGATTAGGTACATCCTCTCCCACTGAGGGAAGGCAAGGCAGTCCTCTGTACATATGTGCAGGGGTGGGGGTTGTGAGGCAGGGAGAGAAGCTCGGACCAGTTCATGCGTGCTCTTTGGTTGGTGGCTCAGTCTCTGGGTGCTCACAGGGATCCAGTGTAGTTGACACTGTCGGTCTTCCTATGGGGAAGAGCTATCCCCTTCAGCTGCTTCCATCCTTCCCCTAACTCTTTAATAGAGGTCCCCAACCTCTGTCCAATGCTTGGCTGATGGTCTCCATCTGTGTCACTCAGAGGACAGCCATGCGAGGCTCCTGTGTCAGAGATTGGTTCCTGACCATGGAATGGTTCCCACCTCATGTTGGGCTGGCCACTGCTTGGCCATTCCTTCAGTCTCTGCTCCATTTTGTCCCTACATTTCTTTTAGACAGGAACAATTTTGGAAAGTTTTGTAGGTGGGTTGGTGTCCCCATCTCTCCACTGGGGGTCCTGTCTGACTGCATGAGATGGTCTCTTCAGATTCCATATTCCCGCTGTTGGGCATTTCAGCTAAGGTCATCCACATTGATTCCTGGGAGCCTCCCTCCCCTATTCCAGATCTCTGGGACTTTCTAGAGATTCCCCCATTCCCCATCCCCAGCAGCTGCAGATTTCCATTCATTCTCCTGACCCTTTGGACCTCTCTCTTGTCTCCCCCACCCCCATACCTGATCCTGCCCCATTTTCCCCTTTCCCCTCTCCCACCCAGATTCCTCTCTCCCTCTGCCTCCCATGATTATTTTGATCCCCCTTCTAAGTGGAATTGAAGCATTGTCACTTGGGCCTTCATTTTTCTTAAAATTCTTAGGATCTGTGAGGTATATCATGAGCGTTCTATACTTTTTTTTTTTTTTTTTGGCTAATATCCACTTATCAGTGAGTACATACCATGCATGTCCTTTTGGGTCTGGGTTACCTCACTCAGGTTGATATTTTCTAGCTCTATCCATTGGACCCCTATATTTAGCTATATAAAATCAACAGAGATTACACACTTTTGGTTCGAGGTGTCTATCTCAACACCTGTAATTACAAGTTGAGAAAGGAAAATATGAAAGATCCCCAAGCATTCTGAGAATTCAAAAAGTGAAACACACATTACTTTGAACATTTGTCTTAAAACAACCAGAAGAAAAAGTCAATCCAAATTCCAGGGAATTTTAATCCGTGCGCCACGCACATTTTCTTAGCCTTTTATAAGACAGACTCAAAGGATTGCATTTTCTAAGGAGCCCTTTCTAAGGCGATTAAGCCCTAATCAGTTAAGTGTGACACTGGCTTGAGATGGGATTTGGTGTCACATAATTAAGAATGTAGTTCAGTGTGGTATAAATTGACGGTAGACTCAGGTTATTGCTCTTGAAATCATCTGGGATGCAGCTCAGTGTTTCTCTGACAAATGTTTATTTGACCCCAAGTGTTGTTTTGGATTCCAATCTCTGTACAACAAATTGCCCAACCTCAGTGACTAAAAGCACCCCTACTTTACATGCTTGCTGTTTGATGGGTCAGGAATTTGGGGTGACTCTGGCATGGTGACTTTAGAACTTGTGATATTCCTGGGGGAAGCCAGGTCTGACCACATGGGTCTGGCACATGGTTCCAGAGTGGCCACTAGAAAGATAAGACCACACAGCTCCTTATCATTCTTCTTGCCAACTTCCTACCCTGGGCTTCTTTTCATAGCAATTAGATACTAGAAGTGAGGGTTATGGATACTCAAAAATCAAAGGCTTGAGTTTTTAAGGTCCAAGCTAGCAAGTTACACAGCATTGTTTCTACAGAGGTCTGCTGGTCAAAACAAGCCACAGACCAGGCAGGATCTGAGCATGGAAAGTGTGGAGTGGCATCACGGATGAGCGCTGAGATCTCAGGAGCAGGCTATGGCCTCCATTTTTGCTGCCCCACCTAGCACAGACATTTAAGTAATTAGTATACCTCCTCACAGGGAGGACCTCTCATATTTTCTGAGACTGGAGCTTTTGTTTCGTTCATTGCATGGCTGACAGATGGCAGGATTCTACTAAAACAAACCTGCGCCCAAGGAGCTGGGGAGCTGGCCCAGTTAGTAAAGTGCTTGCTGTACAAGTGAAGGAACCTGTGTTTGTTCCTCAGAGCCCATGTATAAAAGCTGGGCATGGAGAAGCATGGTCTTCCTGGGCCAGATGTGTGCATATCCCAAGGCCTTCCACACTTTGTATTCCTAGGATACTACATGCATTGATATATAGCTCCATAATGAATTTTAAACCTAGTATTCACCTTCTCTTACTGGGCCACTTGATAAACCTTGACACGTCACACAGACCAAATTCCCTCTCTGTGTGCCATGACATCTTGGATTCATAGGTGTCTGAGCAGACACAGCAGTCCTTAGCTCTGTCCCTCATGTGTTGGAGAGCAGGATCTCCAGTCTAGGCCACCTTTTACAAAGAGTCATAGGTATGGCAAGAGGTCAGGAAACACGTGCCAAGTGTCAGTTGAGTGCAGGTCCATGACTGAGCAGCAGAGTGACTGGGAGGGAGACCAGAAAACCCTTAAACAGGAAGAAGGTGGGTGTGATGAAGAGAGTCAGGGCTGGGGGCAGGGAGGAGTGGCTACAGTACTGAAGCACCAACAGAGCCAAAGCTGAGATCCAAGTGACAAGAATAATGAAGAGAAAGCTCCAGAAAAATGAAGGACAGAAAGTAAAACAGAAAGTATGATCCAACAGAGAGATGCTGACCGTGTGCAGAGATGAAGGAAAAGGCAGTGAAAAGATAGAGGTGGCTGAGCATCGTCAGAGCTGGTGGGGAGCATCCACAGAGATGAAGGCAGAAGCAGCCAGAAGGGTTCCTAACCGGGCATCAAAGGATAGAGCCCTCTACAACCCAAGCCGTCAACCCATTCCCCCTTGACCAAATAACGCATCGGGCCAAACTGACTGGGCAGCTTTAAAGTCAAACGTGTGTGCCTGCACACCCGTGTTAATCCTACATTCTAGTTGACAAGGTACAGGGGGTGTTGTCTTACTGGGGAACTGAGGAGAGGTGTTGTATTGTGAAGAGCTAAACAAGAGAGATCTACCTAGGAAGATCTCGGCTTTATATGGTGGTTGGGGGAGACAGAGTACAAAGAAAGCAATGCAATCGACATGAAAAGAGGTTCTACTAAATACTGAATAAGTATATATGGTTGTCTATTTGTTTCTGAATGTTCTGCTGTATCTCACAGGCTTTTCCTGTCCACCAGATACTGTTCTTATCTGTTCCCAGCTACTGATTCATCTAGTCCTTGCAGCTACTCTTGAGGTTGGTCCTATTGTTATTCTAAGTTTACAGACAGGGGAACTCTGGTCTACTGCTCTCTCAGGAGACCAGG